>NC_087219.1:19052849-19057849 GCF_015104395.2 Macrobrachium nipponense
GACTGAAATGAGAGAGATACAAATGAATTCGAGGAGATCTACTGACATGACAAATATATCAATACTATTTTTACACACGATCTCAAGAACAAATATCTACGAGAGAGAGAGAGAGAGAGAGAGAGAGAGAGAGAGAGAGAGAGAGAGAGAGAGAGAGAGAGAGGTACAAATTAATTCGAAGAGATCTCCTGACACAAGAAATATATCACAATTGTTTTTACCCCGGATGACATAAACAAATATCTACGCCAGAGAGAGAGAGAGAGAGAGAGAGAGAGAGAGAGAGAGAGAGAGAGAGAAATATTTCTAATTAAACGATGGTATGTATTCTGATAAACTCGTGTCTGGTATTTTTCTCTCTCATCCAAGTCTATAATAGTTTAGGTCTGGGGAAACATCTTGGTCTTAATGGAAACTATCCATATTCTGTTCTCTGAACAAGGTGGAACTTCGGGACTCCTCGGTTGCGAGCTGACAGATAGTGCTACCAGTACAATACCTGGACCAGGGACCAGATCCTTGCAGAGACAGTTTATTCTGGTTCCACAAAGGGAAAGACGCCCTGCAGAACCACCGTTTGATTGATTCATTTACGGTTACTCAAACATGAGCAGAGACATCAAGTAGCCTACATCCACTGACTTCTTAATTCTTGAATTATAGTCTCTCCTACCTTGGTGAATATCCTGGGCGCAATGTTGAGCCCGAATGGCATTACCCTGAATAAGTAAGCTTTGTTCCCTACCCTGAAGCCTAGGTACGGGGAGAAGTTCCTTGCTATCGGAACATGATAGTAAGCGTCTGTAAAGGTGCGTCCACACGGTCGAACAATGTCCGACGGACAAACATTGTTACCATATCACAGGCGAAGCAGGATGACATCATAAGCGTTGAAACGATGGAAGTAGATCTGGCTACAAACAGTGGTACCAGATGAGGTTGTTTGCCAATGCTTTTACTCTGCTCACAAGGTAAAGACCGGCAGACAATTGTTAATTGGTAACAATGTTTGTCCGTCGGGCATTGTTCGACCGTGTGGACGCACCTTAAGATCTATACAGGTGGTGACGGCCCCAAAGGGAAGTAAGGTCCGCACCTGGGAGACTGTCAGCATAGAATTGCTCCCGCCAGGGGAAGTACTACTATCCCCAGACCGAAGCTTCCTGGCTAAGAATGAGGACCCACAAAATAGATGGGTTCCATGGAAAATCATCCCTTTGACACAGGACACATTATTATGCCCATGTCCACTACCCTTAAATCCTTCTTAGCCAGAACCTCCGCAACCATCGCACTTAATTTCACTCAAAAGGAGGAAGAGTTGCCACCCCACTATTTAAAAACTTAGAAGCCCTTAAAACCCAGACTCATTCGTCCAGGGCACAACACAACAGTTAATCTATCAGTTATTTGAGACTGAATGCTATTAATATTATTCCACTGTGTCCATCTATCCACGATTTGACGCACAAACTAACAGAGCAGAATCTGTTTTTTTTTTTTTTTTTTTTTTTTTTTTTTTTTTTTTTTTTTTTTTTCTAAAAGCACGACGAAAGTACAAAGAAAGGAATTTAAGATAAGAAATGTGGATTTAGGAAAATCAACATGAAACAGCAACTTAAATCTCCTGAAAGTATAATGATGTAATAAATAACATGAACACTGAAAATTTCTACCTGTATAATGACAGGAATAAACAAGGCTTGAGCCGACCTCCAGCTTACTCGGTGGCACATGCTAAAATCTACGTTCTAATAGAGCGTTTTTTCAACAACGAAAATTAAAATAAATGCGTTATATTTTATCAAAGGTAATTGTTCTGTATTGTTTAACATGCACATTATTCATTTTTTACATTTTCATTCTAATAAAGAATTTATAAATATCCTATCCTGAAATTCCTGTATCTTTAACTTTACGCGAAACACCTTTTTCAGAACTTTTTAGGCTTTCCTACCTCCTCCCCCCAACAAGAACAACGACAACAACAGCAAAGTAGATTGTAGGCTTACTCCCCGAGTAAACGAAAATATCATAACGACTCTGTGTGCGTGTGTGTGTAAATGCTGGGCTCACCGCACCAAATCTATTTCTGCTGACAACACTTTTAAGAGCTAAGCTCAGTCCTCCAATACACAAAGATGAATCATAAACTAATTAATTCAGGAAATACGCTGCCTTCCCCTCTGCCGCATCCATCGTTAAATTTCACCCTGATTTATCGCCGTATTCAGCGCATTTATCGTCAAAGTATTTATTACTGCACTCGGAGCCCCGTTGCTCAACATTAATTGGAAATCTATCAGTGCTTTATGCATCGAAAACGGGTTTACTTGGAGGTGCGGGCATGAACTCAAAGAAAACGGGATGTCATTCCTTCACCCTTTCAAGGGGGAACTTGATTTACTCTGGCGGCATTCTTTTAAACATGACGTTAAATTTATTTATTAAATCTTATCATTTATCTAAAAACATAAATTTTTACTTATAAACTGCATTAAAAAGCTGAAAGAAAGGAAAAGAAATACAATAGTAACTTCCAGTATTAACTATAAAAAACACTTGATTAGGGACTGGTATCATTTATTTCAAAAATTTTTTGTAGACATAACTCAAGTCACGATGCCCTTACAAGATTACGAGAGAGAGAGAGAGAGAGAGAGCTGAGTTCCAGACCATGCCGACAGCATGTCCTTGGTAAATGGAAGGGAATGGAATGTAACATTGAAGACTGAGGCACACGGCTGGGACCTATGTGGCCATTCGGCGTTGATACGGAAACTAAAAGTAAAAAGGTTTGAAAGGTGCAACAGAAGGAAAGCCTCAAAGCAGATGAGCCATAAACATTTTTTTGGAGAGAGTGGAAAGGAAGATGGAAGATAGGTCATATGAAGCGAGGTATGCAGTCCAAAGAAGAGGAGTTGCAGTTAAGGGCCGAAGGAACGCTGCAAAGAACCTTAAGTAACAACCTGCATACAGTGTACCGCGTGAGGTGCACTGGCGGCACTAACCCCCTCCCCCTCCCAAAGAAAAGTGGTTAGAACGCCAAGGAAATTTCCGACCCAAGACGAATCTGGCCACTGCCCGCCAGAGAGAGAGAGAGAGAGAGAGAGAGAAGTTGTCAAGTCGCTTTTCGTGGTTATGCATACCGTACATCACGTGAGGTGCACTGGCAAGTGCACTCCCCCCTCAATTTAAACCTCTCCCCCCCCCCCCCCCCCCCCCCCCACCCCTACCTTCAACAAAAGGGGTTGGAACGCCAAGGAAATTTTCGACACAAGACGAATCAGACCACTGAGAGAAGTTGTCAAGTCGGTGTTCGAGGAAGTGTGTTTATTCTCCATCGCTTTACGGTGGTTTACGACAAAACAGGAACGCCGGGGGAAAGTGTGGACACATGGGGACGAAATTTACGGCCAAATTTGAATGGAAATGAGCTCTCTGGATGTCGTTGAATGGTTCGTTTTTTGAGATTATAATAGAGAGAGAGAGAGAGAGAGAGAGAGAGAGAGAGAGAGAGAAGGGGAGGGAGGAGGACGTATGATAAATTAACTGATTATGGTTTTACCAGACAATCTAAGTCCCACATCTCTCTCTCTCTCTCTCTCTCTCTCTCTCTCTCTCTCTCTCTCTCTCTCTCTCTCTCTCTCGTAAATATTTTTATACGAATTTATTCAAAATCTGTAATAACAGTAATACGACATCACGGAAATAGGCCGTAGTTATAATGAGACTTACTAAAAATAAACTGCTATAGCCAATTACAATGTAACTCCACAGCAAAAGCGATGTAATAATAATAATAATAATAATAATAATAATAATAATAATAATAATAATAATAATAACAACAACTTCCTATTGAGCGTGGAGTTACAATAAAAATAATAATAACAACGCTTCCCTACTGAGTGTGGGTTTACAATAATAATGTGAAAAAATGCAATAAACAATTATACAATAATAACAACAGTATTTAACAAGAACAACAACAACAATATCACAATTTTGTAGCCACCCCAAGCACAGCCCATGAGCAGTCGTCAGAACCGTTTACACACTATGCCCTTCGTCTGCGTCGCACACCTAAAGCGGAGATGTTAGACAACGCCGGCCACCTTACTTACTCGGGTCTTTCCTCTTCAAAGGACCTTTGGATGCCCTCAAGTTTATTTACCAATTCAAATGAGAGTCAACAGTTCATTCATAAATTTATACGAGAGTGACTCGGTCGTGAGGAAACGGGCCCATTCATAAAATCTGCCCAGATCAACTTGTTCGCCGCGTGTTTGTGGGGGGATCTGGCTTGTTCCTTGCGAAGCAAAATCGGGAGTTTTGGCTGCCGGACGTCATGATTTCTTCATGTTTCTTTGAAGTTGGATCTCAAGGCTTTGTAGTGACAAGCATATCCGAAAAAGAACAATGTGTAAGGGTGAAAATGAGTTAAAAGCCACAATAATGTATATGAGAATGTATTTTTCAAAATACAAAAAACCAAAAAGTAATAAAAAACACGGAGCTTTCGACCGTTTGCACAACGGTCTTCAGTTGGCTGAAGAGGACCGTTGTCCAAACGGCCGAAAGCTCCCTATTTTTTACCTTTTTTGTTTTTTGTATTTTGACATACATTCTCATATACATTATTGTGGCTTTTAACTCATTAACTCCGGTCAAGGCATAGTCATGCACTACAGATAATCTTCAGAATCATATACAAAAATTGGTTAGATGCACCTTTACAAAAAAGTAGGGAAAAAAATTAAAATTGTTAATCAAAAGCACAAAAATGTAGGAAAAAATGAAAATTTGTTAATCAAAAGGCACAAGAAATGTAGGGTAAAAATGAAAACTTGTTAATCAAAAGGCCCAAAGAATTTAGGAAAAAAATTAAAACGTAGAAAAATGTAGAAAAAAATGAAAACTTGTTAATCAAAAGGCACAAAAAATGAAAACTTGTTAATAAAAGGCACAAAAAATGAAAACTTGGTAATTAAAAGGCA
>NC_087219.1:19062849-19077849 GCF_015104395.2 Macrobrachium nipponense
ATATATATATATATATATAGAAAAAAAGTAAAATTGCGTCGAAGTTTCTTCGGCGCAATCGAGTTTTCTGTACAAGATAACCTCTCAGCCGCAGCACATGAAACTTTCAGCCACACCCCAGTGGTGGCCTGTGTTGATAGCACCTATTGCGGTGCCAGACACACGATCATGGCTAACTTTAACCTTAAATAAAATAAAGTAAAAAACCACTGAGGCTAGAGGGCTGCAATTTGGTATGCTTGAAGACTGGAGTGTAGACGATCAACATACCACTTTGCAGCTCTCTAACCTCAGTAGTTTTTAAGATCTCAGGGCGGGTAGAAAAAGTGCGGACGGAGAGACAAAGCTACATCAGTGGTTTCGTTTACAGACAAACTATTACTCTGTTTTTTTTTCATCTGTCCATCTGCCTGTGGTGTTTTTGTATGTAACACTGCGTCCCGGGCTTTAGATAGTTACATTCAGCTTGCATTCAACGATTATAATAATATCCTATTTCGCATATTAACGGTGTAATTCGCGTACAGTAAATTATTAAAACACTTTTCAGTTGCAAATGTACACCCAGATATCCTTTTATTTACCTAATACAAATTACAAATAGCGTAACTATCTAAAGCCCGGGACGCAGTGTTACCATACACACCACAGGCGGATGGACAGATGAAAAAAAAACAGAGTATAGAAAGTGAGAGTGCGTCCACGCAGCCTGTTACATATATCGACAGGCGAATAAAACTCGACATCTTCAATACTGTCAGTTAGTCGCGACTGAATAAGGTTGTTCTCTTTATGTTTGCAACAAAACGAAGAATATAACAACTTTGGCAAACAATCCAGTAAACTAATAAATGTAAGTTGTTTCTTTCTTTTTTTTATAATGTTTGCTTTGACAGTGTGACTGAATGTTTTGAAATTGGAAAAATGTATAAATAAAAAATTTATAGAAAAAGTAAGCACCCTCTCTCTCGCTATCTCTCTCTGCCAAACACAAATATATTATATATATATATATATATATAGATATATATATATAGATATAAATATATATATATATATACACATATATATAAATAATTATTTATATATATATATATATATATATATATAATTGCATAATTGAAATGTTATATATATATATATATATATATATATATATATATATATATATATATATATATAATATATATATATATATATATATATATAATTTATATTATATATATATATATATATATATATATATAATTTAACATGCAAATATTTATTTGTTACATTTTCATTCTAATAAAATAAATCATGCATCGTATCCTAAAATGCCTGTATCTTTAATTCTACGCGAAACACCTTTTACAGACCTTTTAAGCTTTTTCATGGACCTTTCCTACATCCCCAACAAGAGCAGCAAGAACAAATTCCTCGCTGGACGAGTGGATGGATGGATGTATGATATTTTAGGGCTAAAGCCCAGGCACTGGGGCCAAGAAGGCCATTCAGCGCCGTAATGAAGGTTTAAATAAGTTGAATTAGGTAAATGAATGAATGAATTAGAGAAAAGAAATGATTCATAAATTAGACGTGACTAATAAATAAATTAAAAACATGAATTTTAATGAATGGAGTAATAATATAATTTAAAATAGTTAATGTCTTTAAAAATCTGTATATGATTTATAAAAATTTATCTAAATATATTAAAAATTTCTATGCACTTTAAAAGGAGATGAGAGCAGAAATGTCTGCTTCATCTCCAAGATATTTGAGAGGGATTTTACCCTGGAAAATATCTTTCCCTTTGGTTAAAATATCTGGGGCAAACCATCAGAATGTGCTTCACTGTTTGTATCTCGTCACAGTAAGCACACAATGGTGGGCTGCTTCCTTCTAAAATAAACTGGTGGGTTAAATAAGTGTGCCCAATCCTTAACCTCGTTAAAATAAAAAAACCTCTGCTCGTCTGTCAAGCTGGAATGACGAAGGCCACGGCTGTATATTTTTCCTAATACTTCTGTACTTACTGTTATTGGCAAGAAGAGGAGAAGTCCACCTTTCTTGCCACTTACTTAATAAACAAAAAAGACCTAATAGGACCTTTAGGTCTGTATGAGGCACTTTCCTGAAGGTGTTTCTGGCAGAGCGCTAGCAGCTTTTGCTTCCCTGTCTGCAGTCTCGTTTCCGTGAATCCCACGTGAGAAGGAACCCAACAGAAAGAAACCGACTTACGCAGACAATATATACGAAAAAGTGACTCCTGAAGCTTTTGGATTAATGGATGAAAGCTATTAAATCTTTTGATAGCTTCTAAAGTGCTTTTAGAATCAGAGTATTATGACAAAATTAGTGTCACTACTTTGAAGAACTAAGTCTAGGGCAGAGACTACGGCTGTTAATTCGGCAGTGAATATTGATGCAAAGTCAGGTAATTTAGCTGTATATGCTGTATCACCAAGGATAACAGCACACCCAACACCACTATCTGACTTTGATCCATCTGTATAAATCTTCACATAATTGGCATGGGTAACGTCGTGCTCTAAGTTTTTTTCCCCTAATCTCCTCTTCAGTACAATCTTCTTAAATGATTTCTTGCATACCATGCTTCAGGAATAAGCCATGGAGGATTTACAGGATGTTTTTACTTCCAGGACTTTCGGGATTTGAGATGGTTATCCCTAACACCTCATTCAGTCGAATTTGGAATGGTTTAGAAGCTCTTGTACCACAGAAAATTCCGCGAGTCTGTTTCCTTAAGTACTTCAAAGGAGGGATTTTTGTGGGAGCACTTTTTCATTCTAGCCACGTATCGCAACCCTAGCTCTTGCCTTCTTAGATCTAGGGGAAGATGATCTGTGTCGACATATATGCTTTCAACAGGAGAAGTTCTAAAAAGAAAAAGCCCTGAGCATATTCTCAACCCCATGTTCTGTACAAACATCCAATTCCTTTAGCTTGGTTTTACAAGCTGAGGAATAGATCTGACAGCCATAGTCTAGCTTGGAGCGACACAGTGAGTCATATAGCCTCAAAAGGGATTTTTTATCAGCCCCCCAACTAAAACCAGAAACAACCTTTAAAATATTCAAAGATTTTTTCACATTAATCTTTAGGGCATTTATGTGGCTGGCCCATGTTAGTTTGTGGTCAATAATCATCCCCAGAAATTTTACTTCACTTTCATAAGGAATGATAGATCCTCTTAAACTAAGTGTGGGAACTTCTTCCACACGCCGGCATCTGGTAAATCTTACTGCAACTGTTTTGGAAGAGGAGAATTTAAACCCATTCATCAGCCCACTTAGTAATTGCGTTAATAGACCTTTGCAGATGTTACATACTGACAATGAATCATATCCAGTGCAGTATATTGCAAGGTCATCAACAAAAAGTGAGCATTTAACAGGAGGCAAGATTTTTTCAACCACACTATTTATTGCCACTGAAGAGTGTGTTACACTTAAAACGCTTCCTTGGGAAAATCCTTCCTCCTGCACAAAAGGTTGGGAGAAAGAGTTTCCCACTTTTACCTTAAAAAATCTGTCCGTTAAAAAGGAATATATAAATCTGATCATTCTTCCACATATGCCCATCTTGTGCAATTTTTTCATGATGCCAATTCTCCAGGCAGTGTCATATGCTTTTTCGAGGTCAAAAAATACTCCAATGGTCTGACATTGTTTGGCGAATCCTTGCTGGATTTGGTTGGTCAGCCTCAGCAACGGATCAAGGGTGGAGCGGTTTTTCCTGAAACCAAATTGAAATGATGATATTAATCCTTCAGTTTCTAAGTGCCAAACTAGTCTAGTATTTATCATTTTCTCCATCAGCTTACATACACAGCTGGTTAGAGCTATTGGTCTATAGCTGGTGGCTAGGGAAGCATCTTTATTAGGCTTTTTAACTGGAACAACTATGGATATTTTCCAGTCGTTGGGTAAAATTCCAGTTTCCCCCATATTTTGTTTATAATCTTCAATAAATATTTTTTGGCATCGTCTGGGAGGTGTTTTAGCATTTCCATATATGATTGTATCCTCACCTGGAGTTGTGGATTCACTAGAGGAGAGCGCCTCCCGTAATTCTCTCAAGGAAAACCTGTAGTTGTATGGTTCAGATTTTCCTGAATCGAATTCCAGAATCATTTCAGAATTCCTAATTTTTTGAAATTCTCGTGAATAATTCTTGGCGCTGGAAACTTCAGAAAAGTGTTTTCCTAGCTCACTGGCAACTTCAGTGGGCTCTGTGATCAGAGTGTCATTTATTTTTAATGAGGGTAATGGGGACGCAACAAATTTCCCACTCAGTTTCCTTATTTTGCGCCACACCACTTTAAGTGGAGTCTTTGAGTTTATTCCATTAGCCCTCTTTAAGCCGGAGCCCTAAAAATCAAAACGTCTCCCGTATGCCGGGCCTGGTTTGGAGGGAGCGCGGAAGTGGAAAAAATAATTTTTTCAAAAAATTACAGCGCGCGTACTTTTGAAGATTAAGAGTTCATGTTTGGCTCCTTTTTTTTGTCATTGCCTGAAGTTTAGATTGCAACAATCAGAAGTCAAAAATAATATCATTATCATATGTAAATAATGCGATATATGGTAGCGAAAAAAAAAAAATTCATACATAATTGTATTCAAATCACGCTGTGCAGAAAACGGTCAAAGCTAACCAGTTACTTTTTTTTGCGTTGTATTGTACACTAAATTGCGATCATTTTGATATATAATACATTGTAAAACAATAAAAGTAACACCGGAAAAAATATTATCACAAAATGATGTACGAATTCGTAACGCGCGGACGCAAAAACATATTTTTTTCAAAAATTCACCGTAATTCTAAATAATGTTCTAGAGACTTCCAATTTGTTTCAAAATTAAGACAAATGATTGAATATTACGATACTGTAAGAGTTTTAGATTAGAATGGCAGATTTCGACCATTTCGGACGAGTTAAATTTGACCGAATGTCGAAATTTTAATATATATATTTTTTCATATGCACATATTTCGAAGATGGAAAAAGCTACAACCTTCATTATTTTTTATTGTATTCTTCATGAATTTGCGCACATTTTGATATATGAAACTCTATAAAAGGCTAATATGAAAAGGAGCAAATATTAGGATAATGCCATGTACGTATTTCGGAGACTTGCGGCCGCGAATCGGCGCGCGGAGTGAAGGTAAATATATTTTTCAAAAATTCACCATAAATCACAATATTGTTTAGAGACTTCAAATTTGTTTCAAAATGAAGAAACATGACGGAATATTACTAGGCCGTAAGAGTTTTAGCTTACAATTGCGTTTTTCAACTATTTCGGTAGAGTCAAATTTGACCGACCGAACTGGTTTTTTTTCTATTTATCGTGATTTATATGCAAATATTTCGAAAAAAGAGAAAAAGCTACAACCTTCAATCATTTTTAGTTGTATTCTACATGAAATTGCGACATTTTCATATATAAAAACTTTATGAAACAGCTAATTTTAAATGGTGCAAACATTTCGACAATCGCACAAAAAAATTCTGATTTTTCGGAAGAGTTACCGCGCGAACGTAATTTTTTTTTTTTTTCATAAATTCACCATAAATCAAAATATTGTGCTAGAGACTTCCAAGTCGTGCAAAATGAAGGTAAATGATTGAATATTACTAGAATATAAGAGTTTTAGCTTACAATTGCGTTTTTCGACCATTTCGGTAGAGTCAAAGCTGACCGAAAGTTGAAATTTTTGCACTTAACGTTATTTATATGAAAATATTTCAAAACTGATAAAAGCTACAACCAGGGGTTGTCTTTTGTTGTATTGTGCATGAAATTGCGCACATTTCCATATATAAAACTTTATGTAACGGCAAATTTAAAAGGGTGCAAACATTAGGACAATCGCACGAAAAAATTTATCGGAAGAGTTATCGCACGAACGTAAGGAAAAAGTTTTTCATAAATTCACCATAAATCGAAAATATTGTGCTGAGACGTCCAATTGTGCAAAAAAAAAAAAACGAAGGACAAATGATTGAATATTACTATAATATAAGAATTTTAGCTTACAATGCGTTCTCGACCATTTCTGTAGAGTCAAAGTTGACCGAAGGTTGAAATTTTTTGCACTTATCGTTATTTATATGAAAATATTTCAAAATTGATAAAAGCTACAATCATGAGTATTTTTTAGTTGTATTGTGCATGAAATTGCGCACATTTTCATATATAATACTTCATGTAAAGGATAATTTAAAATGGTGCAATAATTATGTCAAAGTGACGAAATAATTTCCGAGATGTGTCACTGATACTTTTTAGTGCGATAAGAAAGAAATTCGCGCTTGCGCGCCGGCCTGCGTAGCGATTGTAAAACAAAACAACGCCTTGATCCGTGAACTCCCAGCATCCCCCAAGGCGCGTGATACAAAAGTTTTCGGCTGGTAGGCCTATAAGTATTTTTGTTTTTCCGCGAATTTTTAAAAAAACTTTTTTGAGCCGACGTATGATACGTCCAATCGGCATACGGGAGACATTTTGACTCGACGTTTAATACGTCCAATCGGCGTAAGAGGGTTAATATAGTAGAGCCAACTTTCTCTTTTGGCTCTCTTATAAAAGCGGCGTTGCTTGGCTAAAGCACGTTTGTAGATTAATTTAGACTGAGGAGAACCACTAGTTTTGTAACGTCTGTAGCACTTCCTAGTAACTTTCCTCAGAATACCACAAGTCTTATTCCACCGAGGGAACTGCAGGTCTACGAGGTTTTGCCTTTTGTTTTGGGAATCGAGCCTTCAGCACTCTTCAGAGTAGATTCAATAAAATAATCATAAGCATCTAGATGAGATTGAAATGACTCAAACTCCCTATCTAGTATGACGCCCTTACTGAATTTTACCCAATCTGCCTCCTCTACCTTCCACTTCGGTAAAACTTCAGATGGACCATTCACAGCATATTTTAAATGGATCGGGTAATGATCGCTCCCATTTAAATTTTCGTTAACAGACCAACTAAAATCAAGGTGGATGCTTGTTGAAGAGATACTAAGTCCAGGGCAGAGAAATGATTATCATGAATACTGTGGAAAGTCATTGACCCATTATTATATAGGATAACATCATTCCTATCAATAACGTCTTCAATTAATTTCCCTTTTACCGTCTAGAAACCGACTTCCCCAAAGGGGATTGTGGCATTAAAATCTCCTAGAAGTAGAAAAGGAGCTGGAAGTTGGTTAATTAAGGCCTGAATATCTTCACTGATAAAAACAAGATCTGGTGGAAGGTATAAGGAGCAGACTGTTATCCTCTTTTCCAAGATGACTGAAATAGCAACAGCTTGTAAAGTTGTATTTAATTTTATTATGGACGTGCTGCAGAGCTTTATTAACAATAATTGCAACACCTCCATGGGCCCGACCACCACTTGGGGGAGAGGAGTTAAATATTGAATAATTTAGTCCAGGATTATAAGGGTTGTTACCTAACATTGTCTCCTGAAGGCTATAATCCCTGGATTGGATTCATGAAGTTAAGACTTTAAGGTCTTCTGCACGGGCTCTGAGACCTTTTTACAGTTCCACTGAAGGATATCAAACATGAATGTTACGGTGGTTAAAAAAGTGCTACTTCCCACTCCTTAGAGGGGAGTAACTGTTCCTAGTGTGGAGAGGAAAGTTCTCCTTTATAAGTGACTGTTTTCTTTAATCCCTTTTCATTTGAATTGGAATTTAGAGTTTTTGGCTGATCATATTTTTGGTTTATTGATTCTGATCAGAATTTCTACTGTGATTCCGCGAATCACAAGGTTCATTTGTCTTAGGCCGGCAAGACTGATCAGAAACTCATATGTTTTTTTTGGGCTGAAACTGCTTTTGGAACCACCTTTCTAGGTGGAGAGATCTCTTCCAAAACACTGAACCCATTTGAGGTTTTTATTTTAAAGCTGTCATTATTTGGGGATGTATTCCTTGTGCGCTTCTTAGTGGATGTAATTATAGTTTTGCTTTCATTTTTGTTTGTGGCTGTGACAATTGATGGCTCTGAAGTAGCTCTATCTAATTGGGCTTGGTCCCTTTGGTTTATTCTTGTTGGAAGTGTTTTTGGAAACAGCTTCCCGAATTGGTTTATTGATTTTGGCTCCCTTTTTTTGGGAGGAGAGCCTGCAACTATCATATTAGTCACCTTTGTATTGACTTTGGTAGGTGAGTTTTTCTGTACTTCTTGAAGTACAACTTTTGGGTGTTGGAGTTCAAGGCACTGCATATGAAAATTTCCTGACAGAATGGGGATTTTCATAATTTACAGTCCGTGGAGTAGCAGGTATGTGATGCCTATTATCAGATGCAGTTGTTTGTTGTCTTACATTGCTGGAACTTTTCATAAGTTTTATTACCAAAGCATAGGTAGAGTTGGCACTTTTGTTTGCCCCCATTACCACACGCTTTGCTTCGCTAATGCTGACATGTTCATTGTCAGCCACTGCCAATACATCTTCTTCAAATCTGTATCTGAGGCAAGTCCTAGAATTTGGAGAGTGATCACCCTTACACTGAAAACAGTATTTGGGTTGCTACACACTCGTCAAAATTATCATGCTCCGCAGAGCACACAGAACATCTTTGTTGTTTTCACAAGAGTTTTGAATGTGGCCATATTCAAAACATTTGCGACACTGTTTCGGATTTCTTTTATATCTTTTAACCTGCATCCTCTCATGGCCAACAATGATAGTATCAGGTAAGTAACTGGAGGAGAAGGTTAAAAGGATAGCTGCATCCCCTCCTAGCTTTTTTACGTGAGATACACAAGGAGGACATCGATTGAGAATCTCCTCCTCTTCAAAAACATGCAGGTCTTTTGAGTATACTACTCATTTCAGTGTGTTAAAGAATCTATGCGATTGCAATAGATTCGATATTTCCACTTTCAGGAGGTTTAAAATTTGCTAGCAAAATTGCTTGGGTTTCATTACCAGCTTTTATTAGCAAGTTCTTTCCATAACGCTTCAAGTTTCCAATGGGAATGGAACCTACCTTGCTCTCGATGCATTCAGCAGCTTTTATCAAATTTTTTCCTCCCTCCTTGTAGCTAGCAACATGCCATATAGGGTAGGAAGCGCTCTGGTACATGGTGGCTGGTCCATGTTCTTCATTCTTAGGGATAAAATCAAATGGCTTCGTCATTTAAATTTTTCACTGAAAACACTTTCGTGCTAAGAACCGAATCATTAAGAATGTGGCCATGGAGTCTTTGTTGTCGCCTCACTAGCTTCCAAGGGTGAGGAAAATTTAACAAAAGCAGAAAATGACTGCTGTTTTCTTTTCCAGAAACTAATTTAAATTTCTTTCCACTTTACCAAATTGTTTCATTACACTGTACAAACATTCATAATCTAATGACAAGTTTATATTAGTGCAATGAAGGACTCTACTATAAGGATCAAATCCACCAGATTTACTAATACCCTGGTGTCTCAGTTTTCATTCTGGTCCGATAGCCGAGCTCATATCCATCTTCATGCCAGAAGTCGTTGCCAGTGCCAGTAAGTCGTCGGATCCAGGGGAGGGAGAACTAGTAACCCAAATCCATAGAATTATGCCGGTTCACATTCAGAAGTCCAAAAAGTGCGCACCCAATACCCAAGAGCCCCGCTTGATGACCCACCCCCAGCAGCACATCAGAAAGGGAAATCAAGGCAGCCTCTAATGCCCAAACTCCCCCATCCCAACAAAACCGCACAAGCCCACAAAGCGATCCCAGGATACTAAGCACGCACACCACCAGACCACCTCACACAAACCGGCTCACCTACACACCCAAAACTGCTTGGTTTTACAAGAAAGTGTTGTGGATCAGTCAGGTATTCACATTCTCCACCAATGGCACAAGTGAGAGTTGATTCCCAATAGTCCACCCATACCCTACCCTTACGGGATAGCACCAATACGCTAACAGTGGCCCAGGTATAAGCCCTATCCGCCTGCTGGGGAGTTCTGCCCCCACTAATGGGGGAACCGACTCCCCACTCCAAACGTATTGGTGGGCTTCCGGACAAAAGCCTGGAGTCCATCCCAAACACCAGCCCCCCTGGATTCCGATGGGCTGAGTTTGGAGATGGTTCCGCCCTCAAGGTAGCAATGGGAGGTTTCCCATCACTATCTCTTGGGTCCAAAACCATATCAGGTGGCGACTCAACCACCACAACTCCCACAATTGGCTTTGAATGCAAACCCCTTCCAAAACACGACCCCTTCTCAGACTTACCTAAGCAGTAAAAATTTTAACAAAAGTGGAAAAATTCCACATAATTGATCCAAATGCTAATAAAAAATATTACATGAAGGAGAAGGATGTAGTAAGGATGAAAAAATTGCAGAAAGAAGGAAAAGTTCTGACTAATTTAGTTGTTGGATCAGCAGCTGGGCCCCAAGACCACTGAGAAAGCAACCCCACCAGGCATCAGAGCACAGCTGCTGGTCCCTAAGCCCCCTACCCACGTCAAGGGGTCAGCATCTAGGGGGCGCTGGACGAGTGGGTTCCGTGGTCGACTATCAATCTGGAAGCCAAGTTCCCTTCTAAGCCACGGCTACAATCTGATCCATTTACATCTGATCTACATCTCTAATCTGATCCTATTTACATCTCAATCCATGACTGTAATTAGAACCTATTTATATGCAATCTACCACTATAATCTTTCTTATATGTATATATTTGCATTTATTCCACGGTTTGGTTTAAATCTGATCCTATTTTACATCTAATCCACAGATTTCAATCTGATCCTAGTTTACACTAATCCACAGATATATCTGATCCCATTTACATCTAATCCTTTGTTATAATTTGAACCTATTTATATGCAATCTACCACTATAATCTTCTTATATATATTTACATCTAATCCACAGATACTATAATCGAATTCAATTTACATTTACCTAATTATATTAATCTATTCCACAGCAGTATCTGACCCCATTTACATCCAATCCAAGGACGACAGTTAACATCCCGCAAAAAAAACTTAATTACACATGAAAAGCTTATTCCAAACCCTCATCTAACCTACCATGAGAGCTCATCTGCAGCTAAAAAGCTCATCCGCAGCTAGAAGCTAGTCTCCTTCAATAAGAGATGGAGAATTTTTTTCGTTTTGTCCTCCTTCGACTTCCCCAGCTAAAAGCCCATTTCCCCGGGCCAAAGCTAATCCCCTCTCGCGCGTGAGGGGGAGGGGGGAGGGAGAAATCCCCTTTTATTCAGCGCAGCCGAGGCACCGGACCAAAAATAACCGGGTCAGCCGCCTCTGGAAAGCATGCATGGAAAAATTGCTTGCTTCGATGCTTTGTGTCTCTCGCAGTGTTTTTTTTTCTTCTTCTTCTCCTCCTTTTTGATGCTCTGTTGTCTTGTTAGTGTCTGATTTCTTTATTCTATTGAGATGTTTAATGCTTATATTATCTTTACATTTATATGAACATCTGTTTTGTGTCTCTCCTAGTTTTTTTTTCTTTCTGTTTTTTTATGCTCTATTTTCTTGTTAGTCTGATTTTTTTTATTCTATTGAAATGTTTAATGCTTATATTACTTTAAGTTTATATGAACATCTTTTTTGTCTCTCCTAGTTTTTTATCATTTTAAATTTTTTAGGCGCTGTTTTCTTGTTAGTGTCTGATTTGTTTATTCTGTTGAAATGTTTAATAATGCTTATATTATCTTAAAGTTTATACGAATATCCTCCGAAGACATTTATTGATTTCTTGGCGCTTTTTCAAATTTCTAATTCTTAACAGTTTCTCGTGTAGCTTCTTTACTGGAATATTTTTCATTCATTTAATTAATTCCTTGAGGCTTTTTTTTTCTTCGCTTAATTGCACTTAAATACTTAATCAGTGAACAGATATGCATTTGATTTTCTCGTCATTTCAGTTTAAGGTGCTTTTCATTACAACGTTATTTGATGATTGCAGCTGATCTAGTTACTTTTCTATGCTTTCTTTTTCATTAGAATATTTTTCATTGCTTTATATCAATCTGTTTTACATGCTCTCACCCTCATGTTCTAAGCATTTAGATTTTGCTGGAACTTTGAGTTTTTTATCTTAATTTGAATTTTTTTCCCTCAAAACCTCTTCCTTGCTTTGACTTACTTTATTAAGATAATACATCTAGTGCCTTCATTAAAATACCTTTGATAATAAGTATCCTTGTGTTTTACATCTGTTAAAATATATTTGATGTTTTTTTTTATTTAAAACATATATATAGTTATTCTCGCTGCTAACATTATGTTACTTTCCTCCAAGATTGAACGTGAATGCCCAGCAAAACATTAATACACATTAAAAGCTTATCCCAACCTCCACCTAATCCCTGACTGGGAGCTAATCTCCAGCTGAGAGCTAATCCCTAGCTAAAAGTTAATCCAAAGCTAAATGCTAATCCCCGACTGGGAGCTAATCCCCAGCTGAAAGCTAATCCCCAGCTAAAGGCTAATCCTCAGTTAAAATCTAATCCACAGCCAAAATCTAATCCCCGACTAAAAGCTAATCCCCAGCTAAAAGCTAATCCACAGCTAAATGCTAATCCCTGACTGGGAGCTCATCCCCATCTAAAAGCTAATCAACAGCTAAAAGCTAATCCCCAGTTAAAAGCTAATACACAGCTAAATGCTAATCCCTGACTGGGAGCTACTCCCCAGCTAAAAACTAATCCCCAGCTGAAAGTTAATCCACAGCTAAATGCTAATCCCCGACTGGGAGCTAATCCCCAGCTGAAAGCTAATCCCCAGCTAAAGGCTAATTCCCAGCTAAAATCTAATCCACAGCTAAAATCTAATCCCAACTAAAAGCTAATTCCCAGCTAAAAACCAATCCCCAGCTAAAAACCAATCCCCAGCTAAAAGCTAATCCCCAGTTAAAATCTAATCCCCAACTAAAAGCTAATTCCCAGCTAAAAACCAATCCCCAGCTAAAAGCTACTCCCCAGTTAAAGGCTAATCCTCAGCTAAAATCTAATTCACAGCTTAAAGTTAATCCCCAGCTAAAAACTAATTTCCAACTAAAAACCAATCCAAAACTAAAAGCTAATCACCAGCTAAAAGCTAATCCCCAGCTAAAAGCTAATCCCCAGCTAAAGGCTAATCCCCAGCTTAAATCTAATCCACAGCTAAAAGCTAATTCCCGGTTAAAAACCAAATCCAAAGCTAAAAACTAATCCCCAGCTAAAAGCTAATTAATCCCTGCCCCAGACTAAAACCTAAATCCCTCCCCAGCTTAAAAAGGCTAACTCCCCAAGCGAAAAATGCTAGAATCCCTAACTGTGGGAGCTCAATCCCAGCTGAAGGCTAATGGAAATTCCCCGCTAAAAAGCCCTAATCCGCTTAAAAGCCTTAAGTCCCCCCCAGGGCTAAAAACGAAAAACCAATCCAAAGCGAGAAGCTATTCCCCTTCAATAAGAGTTGTTTTTTGTTTTGTTTTTTGTCGTCCTTCGACTTCCCCAGCTAAAAGCCATTTCTCCGGGCCCAAGCTAATACCCCTCTCCCGCGTGCGGGGTGAGGGTGGGGTGGGGGGGGGGGGGGGGACATCCCCTTTCATTCAAATAACCGGGTCAGCCGTCTCTGGGAAGCATGCATGGAAAAATTGCTTGCTTCGATGCTTTTTGTCTCCCCTAGTGTGTGTGTGTGTGTGTGTGTATTTATTTGTTTGTGGTGGTGGTGGTGGAGAGAGAGAGAGAGAGAGAGAGAGATTTTGATGCTTTGTTTTCTTGTTAGTTGAAGTCACGTAAAGCCACAGGCCAAGCACTGGGACTTATGAGGTCATTCAGCGCTGAAACGGAAACTGACAGTAAAAGGTTTGAAAGGCGTAACAGGAGGAAAACCTCAAAACAGTTGCACTATGAATCAAAGTGTTAGGAGAAGGTGGAAAATTAGATGGGAGAAAGAGAATAGGAGAGGAGGTACAGTAAGAGGATTGAAAGGGGGCTGCAGCTAGGGTCCGGAGGGACGCTGCAAAGAATCTTAAGTACTACCTACAGTGCACCGCATGAGTTGCACTGATGGCACTATCCCCCTACGAAATCACCCTACGGGAAGTTTTCTAGTAAGTTTTATTTTTTTTTATTTATTTATTTATTTTTTTTTTTTTTTTGGGGTTTTTTTTTTTTTTGGGGGGGGGGTTATTTCAACGAGATACCTAATGCCTATAGTTTCTCATGCTGTTTTTCATTGACATTTTTTTTTTTGTTAATTTCTTGTTATTTCTTTGCTTAAATGGTATTTTTTTTTTATTGACGTTTCAAATGCCTATATACTGTTTCTTCACTGGAATATTTTTGATGGCCGTAATTCATTTTTTGATGTTTGTTTCTTTGCCTAAAAGCACTGAGTGCTTGATCATCAAGCAGATGTATATTTCATTTTTATTTATTTTAACCTTCAAGTTGCTCTAGTTACTAATGATTTGTTTTATTAATGTTGCTTTCAGACCTTTCATTTGCTTTGTTCCACCACAATATTTCAAACGTCTAGTTTTTATTTACTTTGAATATTTTTTTTGTACTTTACTAAAATATTGTTAATGATAAAATACTCATGTCTTTTAGTTTACTTCATTCTATTTAATACCGTTATTTACATTAGATCTCAAATTCTACTGGTTCAAGAAAATACTCTTGGTGCTAAAATATGTCTTATACTTTTTCTCAATATAGAATTCATCAAATTATCTTGAATCCTTTTAAATATATCTTTTTGTGATTTATATCCCCACAACTTGATTGATTCTTTATTTACCTGTGCTCTTAGTTTTATATTCCCTTTTCCTATATATCTGAGGTTTTTATTAGCTTTATAGTTTTGTTCCTTAAGTGCATTTTTGTAACTTTATCAATACACGTTCAACATTTTGTTTTACGTTCCTAGTAGCTCCTCTCTTCAATCACCGTACTTGATTCATCATGTATTAAAATGTAATTGATGAATTTCTTCCAGCCTTAATGTCATTCATCAATCAACC
>NC_087219.1:19082849-19091608 GCF_015104395.2 Macrobrachium nipponense
CACCATAGATCAGAAAACCAGGAAACATATGACAATACACAAAGCACTACATCCAAGAGCAAATACGGACAGACTATACATAACACGAAAGGAAGGAGGGGAGACGACTACTAAGTATAGAGGACTGCGTCAACATCGAGAACAGAGCACTGGGGCAATATCTGAAAACAGTGAAGACGAGTGGCTAAGAGTGCATGGGAAGAAGGACTAATAAAAGTAGACGAAGACCCAGAAATATACAGAGACAGGAGAATGACAAACAGAACAGAGGACTGGCACAACAAACCAATGCACGGACAATACATGAGACAGACTAAAGAACTGGCCAGCGATGACACATGACAATGGCTACAGAGGGGAGAGCTAAAGAGGGAAACTGAAGGAATGATAACAGCGGCACAAGATCAGGCCCTAAGAACCAGATATGTTCAAAGAACGATAGACGGAAATAACATCTCTCCCATATGTAGGAAGTGCAATACGAAAAATGAAACCATAAACCACATAGCAAGCGAATGCCCGGCACTTGCACAGAACCAGTACAAAAAGAGGCATGATTCAGTGGCAAAAGCCCTCCACTGGAGCCTGTGCAAGAAACATCAGCTACCTTGCAGTAATAAGTGGTACGAGCACCAACCTGAGGGAGTGATAGAAAACGATCAGGCAAAGATCCTCTGGGACTATGGTATCAGAGCAGATAGGGTGATACGTGCAAACAGACCAGATGTGACGTTGATTGACAAAGTCAAGAAGAAAGTATCACTCATTGATGTCGCAATACCATGGGACACCAGAGTTGAAGAGAAAGAGAGGGAAAAAATGGATAAGTATCAAGATCTGAAAATAGAAATAAGAAGGATATGGGATATGCCAGTGGAAATCGTACCCATAATCATAGGAGCACTAGGCACGATCCCAGATCTCTGAAAAGGAATCTAGAAAAAACTAGACGCTGAAGTAGCTCCAGGACTCATGCAGAAGAGTGTGATCCTAGAAACAGCGCACATAGTAAGAAAAGTGATGGACTCCTAAGGAGGCAGGATGCAACCCGGAACCCCACACTATAAATACCACCCAGTCGAATTGGAGGACTGTGATAGAGCAATAAAAAAAGAAAAATAATAATAATAATAATAATAATAATAATAATAATAATAATAATAATAATAATAATAATAATAATAATACGGAGTATTGCATAAAATCTCACGATAACCAAACATTATGTAATATATATATATATATATATATATATATATATATATATATTCTCATGACTGTCAACATCACTAAACAACCGAACCCTACGGTCGAATCTATCCAGTGAATTGTACACATGATAATTAGTCCACTGTTGCTGGTCGTAACCGGTTGGAAGAAGGCAATGGGTTAGCACACCAGCATCCCCCCAAAAACGAAAGGATGACTAATATATTTTGGGATCTACCCCTTAATGGAGAAAAGGCGTAAAACAACAATTTATTATATAGTATTTCAGTAGATGAAGCCTATTCACACGGAACAAGCACACTAAAGGGGCCATTGACTTGAAATTCAAGCTTCCAAAGAACGTTGGTTTCAACCTCCCACCGCAGACCCCACACTGCACCGGTAACTGATCACGGTACAAAGCCAGTGATTCTTCAACGCCTTAGGGGAGGCGCAAACCCACAACATCTGAGTGGCCATGCACGACACTAACCACTATACCAGCTGACCAGCAAAAATATGTAATTAAGTGCATAAGTATTTACGCTCATTTTTACTACCCATAAAATAGAAACAAATGATTGATACCTAATATATATGACATTTGCCCTTTCTAAATGTAATAAAAAAATAAAGACACTAACTGCTGTACCAGCGGACCAGCAAAAATATGTAATTATGTGTAAAAGGACCAGCAAAAATATGTAATTAATAGAAAAGTATTTACACTCATTTTTACTACCCATTAAATGAAAATAAATGATTAATACCTAATAGAGTATATGACATTTGCCCTTTCTAAATAAAAAAAATAAGCAGAGCAACATTCCTTGCAAATGTCACCTGGAGGCCATTTGACCTAATTACCAACGGGTGCCTCAAAGATGGCAATTTGACAACTTTATAAAACACATTTCCACTCTTCGCCTGCGATTCTGCTGGCTACGGTGCCACTGATGACGTCACATTTGGTGCCAAAACTTTGGCACTTCAACTGTGCCTAGTTGTAGAAATTTTTTCTTTCTTCGTTTTATTTGCTATTTATTCTTTGATACGTTCGTTTATTTCGTAAAGTCTTCGGTCTGTTTTCTGTTATATATGAATGTCTTCTCATTCCCAGCAGTAATAATAATAATATAATAATAATAATAATAATAATAATAATAATAATAATAATAATAATAATAATAATAATAATAATAATAATAATAATAAATTAATGAATTACTTGAATTCCATATTCTAGGCATGTATAAAAATAATCATTCATGTCCAGTTGTCTCTGCTGATAATGATTATGATGTTGATGATATCTATGTATATATATTATATATACACACATTTATACACATACATATTTACCCTGTTTCTACACCGTTCAGTTTTGAACAACAAACAAACCGATGGATTCAAAACAATACGAAAATGCACAGGTTAATCAAGGTTACTTTAATATTACAAGCATCAACAAATACCAATACTGCAACTACTACAACTGATAGTAGTATTAGCAAAAGAGGAAGTGGATGCTGTAGAATAGTAAGAGAAAGAGTAAGAAGAAAAGAGGAGAACAGGAGGAAAATAAGGGAGACGAATACATGAGAAGCAAAAAATTACTAATGAAAAAAAAAAATAAAAGTGGGAGAGAGGGTTGGGGATGGAGGGGGGGGGTGGGAGGGGGGGGTGTGGGGGGGGGGGGTGTTGACACCCCGTGCTAATTAATTAGTATCTAATTAAATTCTTCCGGTCTGATGACCTTCTTGGTCCACCAATTAGTTTAATTGTTAAGCCAATAATCAGACCGTAATGACTTTCATTATTTATAAGGTAAACAATTAATTACAGACTTGCAAAGGCGTACATGCATACTTGTGAGTACATGTGTTACATATGCATACATGGGGGTCTTAATTCATACACACACTACAAAGTAATTATATGTATATATGTATAGTATGTATGTATGTGTATATATATATATATATATATATATATATATATATATATTTACGGAATTTGATAGCCTCGTCTTCCCAGATATTAGTAATTTTTAATATTTGCTAGAAGGGCAGCCATTTTTACCACGACATTTATGACTGGAGGGGGGGGGGGGGGGGGGGGGGGGGGGGGGAGATTGGCATGTCCAGTCTGGGAGACAATAAGCCATTAACGATAGGCCTAGAGAATAGAGTAATAAAGGCAGGTCGCAGGGGTTATATAGGCTTCGAGGTGGGCTTTAGGAATTCCTAGCTTAAGACCTCTTTTCCCACAAATCTGCTGGCTGTGTTTTTGCATCTTTCCAGACAATGCCGTAGGCTGTGTGATCCCAGGTCGCTTTGAAATGGCCTGATCCTTTCTCAGTCCATGCTAGCTACTTCATTTGGGCAGACGTGTCCTCTCTCTGACGTGAAGCCAGCCCTTTGTTCGTCGACGCTGGTTGGAGTCCTCCTCAGACACCACGATACACTTGCAAACCTCTAAGGATTAAAGGTACGTCTAGAAAGTGCAAAATCCAACCAGCCCTATTCCTCAAAGACGATTCTTGCTATTTCCATTTCAATTCTCCCTTTTATCACTTCTCTACAGAAATCCCTTTGTCCATCATTGGGGCACGTGTTACTCCTGTGACCTGTCCAAAATTAAATCTTCATTGAATATTTCATTTAAACACTAAAGTTCCTCCCGCAGTGTGTGTTAGATAAAAGTGATTAACTGTAAAATTGTGCAAGAAGTCTTTATTTTATATTGTGGCTAATCTGGGAACACATTTTCCAGATTTGCTGAGTCACGTGCTACGTCTCCTCGCAACCGCTTCCTTAAAGTAAGATACTTATTATCAATTTTGGAAACCAGCATTGCAGTAGTAATTGATTTAGGCCCACTTTTCCATATTGTGAAAGATAGGAGCGGTCCAGACATTATACGGCGCTCTAACCACGTGTGGCCATTGCCTCGCCTTTATCCCAGGCCAGCCAATGTTTTTTTTTTTAAATAAACGTAAATTAGATTAATTAGCTGGGTTTTCAATGGAGACCTTACAGAGGAAAACTAAACAAATCCCTTTTACAGTTATCTAAGGTAAGTCCTAAGCGCTCATATTTTCCCTCTTAAATTTTCCCCTTACGTTTGGGGTATCAGACCAAGCCCCACACATAATATATATATATATATATATATATATATATATATATATATGATTATATATTTAGATATATATGTATATATAGATATAAATTATATAATTTCACCATATACCATACACCACTACAGACGAGGCTCCTTCAGGCTCCTAATAAGTTTTTTTTTATTTTTTTTTATTTTCTTTCCCCGGAAGTGGTGTAATGGGGGGGGGGGGGGGGGGGTGTTTGGAGAAAATTGAGGGAGAGGATAAGGTCATCACAGATAATGCCCTCCTACCCTAGCTGAGACATATCATACTCAACTATATGTATAAAAAGTTTTCTTTTCATGGGATCATTACCCTATGCTGAGCTGTGGACGACCAGTATTTATGCACATGTATACGTATGTGTTCGAGTATAATTATATATTCATATATATATATATATATATATATATATATATATATATATTATGTAATGCAGCTACATAAAGATAGGAGGGCCTCGACGTAGTAATTCTCATCATACTTCGGTTAAGACCATTCGTCATACACACAATCACACACACACACACACACACACACACACATACACACACACACACACATATATATATATCAATTCAAGCTACAAATGTCCTTTAATATCTAAATTCACTTTACCTCCCAAATGATATATTTTCCATATATGTACCGAAGGGGAATTTTTTAATTGATAATAATTTCGTCCCCCCATGGGATCGAACCACCGTCCAAGTGGACGGGGACGAAATCAGGACAGTCAGTGTCTCTGTTGGCTGATTGGATAGCGTCACTGACTGTCCTGATTTCGTCCCCGTCCACTTGGACGGTGGTTCGATCCCATGGGGGGACGAAATTATTATCAATTAAAAAATTCCCCTTCGGTACATATATGAAAATATATCATTTGGGAGGTAAAGTGAATTTAGATATTAAAGGACATTTGTAGCTTGAATTGATATATAAATAGATCACGGTTCGATGTGATAATTATTCACACACATATATATATATAATATATATATATATATATATATATATATATATGAAATATATTCTATATTCTCTCTCACTGAAACGTAGCTCTAGGATTTTATTGCATTACTCAAAACATATTCTCTCTCTCTCTCTCTCTCTCTCTCTCTCTCTCTCTCTCTCTCTCAGAGCCATTAGCGTTTGAAGCCAAGCCCTGAGATTAAACCAGTCGAGAATGTGAATTACGATCCCAAAATATCTGTCGCGCGCACGAAATGATATCTTTCTTGTCATTTCGTTTGCAAAAGCGCACGAATAAGTCACGAAACACTCATAGCCGACTTTGCATGCACGCAGGAATTTTTTTTCTTTTCTTTTTTTTGCGCAAGCAATGAGGTTAGGGTGTTACTGTTGAGTAAATAGGCTTGGAATTAATAGGTTGCTTTCTCAGGCACGTGGGCCAAAATTTTTAACTCAGTGAATTGATATAATTTCTGCGTAAAAATAATAATAATAATAATAACAATAATAATAATAATAATAATAATAATAATAACAATAATAATAATAATAATAATAATAATAATAATAATAATAATAAAACAACAATAATAATAATAATAACACTGAAAACCAGTGAAGACGAGTGGCTAAAGAGTGCATGGGAAGAAGGACTAATAAAAGTAGACGAAGACCCAGAAATATACAGAGACAGGAGAAAAGGAGAAAGACAGACAGAACAGAGGACTGACACAACAAACCAATGCACGGACAATACATGAGACAGACTAAAGAACTAGCCAGCGATGACGGCAATGGCTACAGAGGGGAGAGCTAAAGAAGGAAACTGAAGGAATGATAACAGCGGCACAAGATCAGGCCCTAAGAACCAGATATGTTCAAAGAACGATAGACGGAAATAACATCTCTCCCATATGTAGGAAGTGCAATACGAAAAATGAAACCATAAACCACATAGAAGTGAATGCCCGGCACTTGCACAGAACCAGTACAAAAAGAGGCATGATTCAGTGGCAAAAGCCCTCCACTGGAGCCTGTGCAAGAAACATCAGCTACCTTGCAGTAATAAGTGGTACGAGCACCAACCTGAAGGAGTGATAGAAAACGATCAGGCAAAGATCCTCTGGGACTATGGTATCAGAACGGATAGGGTGATACGTGCAAACAGACCAGACATGACGTTGATTGACAAAGTCAAGAAGAAAGTATCACTCATGATGTCGCAATACCATGGGACAACCAGAGTTGAAGAGAAAGAGAGGGAAAAAAAATGGATAAGTATCAAGATCTGAAAATAGAAATAAGAAGGATATGGGATATGCCAGTGGATATCGTACCCATAATCATAGGAGCACTAGGCACGATACCAAGATCCCTGAAAAGGAATCTAGAAAAACTAGAGGCTGAAGTAGCTCCAGGACTCATGCAGAAGAGTGTGATCCTAGAAACGGCACACATAATAAGAAAAGTGATGGACTCCTAAGGAGGCAGGATGCAACCCGGAACCCCACACTATAAATACCACCCACTCGAATTGGGGGACTGTGATAGAGCAAAAAAAAAAAAAAAATAATAATAATAATAATAATAATAATAATAATAACAACAACAATAACAATAATAATAATGATAATAATAATAATAAACAATAATAATAATAGTAATAATAATAATAATAGTAATAATAACAATAATAATAATAATAACTAATAATAATAATAATAATAATAATAATAATAATAATAATAATAATAATAATAATAATAATAATAAATGTTAAATGAGCTACTAAAGAACTTTACGTGCAGGTGTCATTAATGAAATAGAAGAATACATTTTTGGGCCAAGACTAAGCGCTGGGACCCCGGGTAATACGAGGTCATTTTCATCGCTGGAAGGAAGATTAAGAGTAAGAAGTTTAAAAGGCGTAACAGGAGGCTTTGGTATTAAAAGTAAAAAACATATGTTCAGTTTTTATAATAATAATAATAATAATAATAATAATAATAATAATAATAATAATAATTATTATTATATTATTATTATTA
The DNA here is from genome assembly GCF_015104395.2 of Macrobrachium nipponense. Taxonomy (NCBI): domain Eukaryota; kingdom Metazoa; phylum Arthropoda; class Malacostraca; order Decapoda; family Palaemonidae; genus Macrobrachium; species Macrobrachium nipponense. Next base: position 19,090,245 of record NC_087219.1, read on the forward strand.
TTAGTATTATCATTATTATTATTATTGTTATTATTATTATTACACAATTATACAATTAAAATCAAGCTATTACTACCATCATTACTGTTGTACAAAATGGAAAATAAAAAAATGTCATAGATTGAAATGCAAGCATGTACAATATATATATAAAAAAAATGAAAAAACAAACACATAGGAATATACAAATCAACAACGAAACAAGAAAACGAAAGCATAAAGAAAGTAATGATGGGAGGGCGTCAGAAAAGCCGTGCCCACGTGTTAGCAAGAATACGTTTGCCATTTCTATTGACCTTAACTTTCGGTATTTCCAGGGAACCACAAAAAATAGAAAAAAAAAAATAAAAGAGTACGTCAAATAAATGATGGATAGGACACGTGCATTCCCACACTTTCTCCTTCTTATTCCCGTATCGTATTTCTTGTGTTCGCAGAAATATCAGGCTTTAAGTGAAAGAATAATGGAATCTGTACATATATCAGTACATAAATTCACCTGGCTTCTAAACCCGAGTCATTTCTGTTTCTAGTAGGCAATGTAAAAGCCGAGTAATAATAAATCTTAATTCAAACATTCCTCTCTCTCTCTCTCTCTCTCTCTCTCTCTCTCTCTCTCTCTCATACCAATTATCAGTAAACTATATCCATTAAAATTATTGAAATAAAAAAATAGATGCATGCAGAATAGGTCTCTCTCTCTCTCTCTCTCTCTCTCTCTCTCTCTCTCTCTCTCTCTCTCTCTCTCTCTCTCATACCAATTATCAGTAAACAAAATTCATATATAAAATTATTGCAATAATCATAAAATAGATATATGCAAAATCAGCCCTCTCTCTCTCTCTCTCTCTCTCTCTCTCTCTCTCTCTCTCTCTCTCTCTCTCTCTGATATACCAATTACCACTGAACAATATTCATATAAAATGATTGAAGTACCAAAAAAAAAATACATGCAGAATCTCTCTCTCTCTCTCTCTCTCTCTCTCTCTCTCTCTCTCTCTCTGATATACCAATTACACTGAACAATATTCATATAAAAATTATTGAAATACTAAAAAAAACAAAAAAAAACAAATGCAGAATCTCTCTCTCTCTCCTCTCTCTCTCTCTCTCTCTCTCTCTCTCTCTGCACCCACGACATATACCTATTTCCACACCTGGGAGTCTTCGGACCCATTGAGATGTAAATGAGACGGATTAATTTGAAACGGGGCGAACAATAGAAAAAAGAAAGAAAAAAAAAGCCAGGGTCCTATTCGCTCTGAGACGTGTTTTTTCAAGGGGGCTTAACAGAAGACAAGGGACAGGAGGATGTTTTGTGGGAGGAAGACACAGACAGAAGACACACAAGACGGAAATAGGGT
>NC_087219.1:19097108-19107108 GCF_015104395.2 Macrobrachium nipponense
TGAGGCCTGGGTCATCGGCGCGCCACTCACACCCTGGGTAGGCCTAACAGGAAGGTAGGTAATTTGACCTCTGTCCGAGATCACGTCTCGCAGCCGACTGAGGCAGAATTCAGGTGGGTTGCTTGGGGGTTGGAAGTCAGCTTAACCCCCCACGATCAAGGCAAATCCTGGAAAACAAGCATACAGCCAGCAGAGGGGTCACAGGAAAGAGAGCTTAAGGTATAGGTCTAAGAAGTACCAATCTGCCTACACCCTTCCCTTTTGAGATACGTCCCTAAAGCTGACAAAAGACTCTTTTCCCCCAACTGGGGAATCCCCTATCTCTGGCTGGCGGGTTTTGGTTCCCGCGTTTCCCTAAAATCACTGATATTCTAAAGAAATGGCTGCCGTTTCCAAATCAAATTAATTAATTAATTGCGGGGTAGACGAACGATCTATAAACGTCACAGCTCCCCCTGTTAAGAAGGCATTCACTCCCTTTCGGGCGTGAAGGTCTTGGCTTAAATAAATTGATCGTCTCGACTACCCAGTTCTCCTACTCCAACTTGAAGTTTTTTGAGCAGCGATACAGCTAACTACAGTGGCCTACCTAACTTATAGGCAAAGAGCTAAGTGTACTAACTTAATGGTAGTATGAATAGTCTAGCCTAAGTAATAACTACTGGTTGTCTTGTGACGACAGTCTACTCTACCCCTAGATAAGGTTACTTGAAAATTCTACTTGCTACTAACCTAATGCCCTGGTACTAAATCATTAGCCTAACCTACTCATTATAGTTAAATGAAGACGCAATCATTCCAGAGTGTGGTACGCACAGCAGTAGTTCAGCGACGGAACTGTTAAAATACATGAGAGGTAATGGTGCGTGAGGATGATGAGTGGTTAGTGCGTTACCAGGATGGAAATGTAATGAGGTAATTATATTTAAGTGAGGGTTAGTATCACAATGGCTAGGGGTTAGATGGGTTAGTTTCTTTACTGGCAGAGATCAGGCTGGACTTACCTTTGCTCTGGGGTAGGTGCCAGGATCAATTATGCCAAATGAATGCGACCCTGGTACCTCGGGCACAGGTGTCAAGGAGAGCATGTGGCTCTTTGGTTAGTGTGTTAATGATTTGCTACGTCCCTTCTTCTTCTTCTTATTCCTCCAGGACCTGGCTATACCAGTCCTAGGAGTAGACGGAGGCACCGACTCTGGGGAAAGGCCAGAAACGCCGGCAGGAGCAGAGGCAGTGGTAGCCTGAGGGATTTCAGGAGAACACCCTACTTCGGTATCTGCAGCAACCGTTGTAGAGGTGGAACCTACTGCAGGGGAGGCCCTCACTTCGGCTGCTGCGACAACCGTCGTAAGGGGAAAACTCCAGGCTTGACTCCTGGTCGTGCAGTTCCTGGTTTTCCCAGAGGAGTTATGAAGGTTAGGTCTGCCGGAGGTTCATCCTCGGGCGACAGTGGTGAGGGTGAAGAAGACTCATGGACTTTGGGTTGGCCATGGGCTGCGGTAAGCTCCATGCCTGTTGGAGGATCTCCTGTAGGAGGATCCTTGGTTAGGTTAGGCGCCGGCGCTAGCTCAGGGCCAGGCGCAGAGGTCAAGTTCGGTGGTGGCTCTACGTCCAGGCTGGACGGAGCTTGGCACTGCCCAGTGCTGCCAAGTGGCACTGGCAGAGTGTGGAGGTCGACTGGACCTGTGGCGGGTACCAGAGGTGCAATACCTCTCAGCGTGCCCTTGGAAATGGGAGACAGAGGCTCCTGTCTCTTGTTGAAGGCTAAGCCTTGTGGAAAATGGACAGTGTCCGCTGCTGGTAGTCGGCTAGGGCACCTAGGCCAATTCGTGGAGTGCCCTATTACGTTGCAGGTTTTGCAACGGAACTGTGAATGATCAATCTCCCTCCTTGGTAACGGGGAAGACTGTTGGTGGACGTACTTCCTGGAGGAAGTAGAATTTCGATGACTCCTTGCTTTGGAGTGATTTGTCGTGGGGTTGAGGCCCCTAGGCTTCTTGAACGGTGAGGGAGACTTCATGTCTTGCCCTAGGAGGAGGTCGTAACCTCCTGGAATGTAGCTTGCAACGGCAAGAGTACATACTCTGGAGAAACGAGGTCTGGTGACTCTCAATTGTACGGTCGGAAGGATCAGTTTAATGTGATTGATGCCTTCAATGGTTATCAGTTTGACGTCTGTCAATATTAGCCCCTCCGGGTGGGGATTCGATCTTCCCGTATCAGGGAGATTTGAGCGCCAGAGTCGTCGTAGGCTCTGACGTGGCTTGGCTGATAATGGCTTTGGAGGGGTGCGACTGTTATAGGGCCCTTAGCTGGGGGTCCTAGTGAAGAAGGATTGGTGACGGCCATTGCGATGGCAGGAATATGGTGGTTTGCGCACCCTCCGTAGTTGGCAGACATGTGACCCTTGCGGCCACAGTCTCGGCAGAACGTGTTCCAGAACCTCTTCCGTGGCACTGGACGGTAAGGCCGAGATGGCCCCACAGGTTGCGAATCTGTGGAGTCACCAAGGCTGGCAGTGTGCTCTGGCACAGGTGAAGAGTCCTCTCTGGCAGTGATTTGAGGTAGGGAGGTTAAGGAATCCTCCGTTGAATCACCCTTGGAAACAAGTCCGGGGTTAACTGGTGGGCTTACCTCTTCCAAAGTGGATGAGGTAGGCGGTAAAATGGTAAGAGGCTGAGATGATGCAGAAGAAACGTCTGGCTCTGACACTGGGTCAGGGCCAGGTTCACAAATAAAAGGGATGTCTGGGACATCGGAGGCACTAGCCTCTGAATCTAACACTGATGATTGATTATGAGGCATGCTGCAGGGATCCGGTGCATCTGGTAGTGGGAGCTGCGTCCAGGGGAGATACGGCTTAAGTAGATCTCGGCCCAATATCACCTGATAAACATCATGGAATTGGTCAACTACGCCCAGCCCGGCGGCAACAATGTGATTTCCCGGGTCTCCTGGTCCAGAAAGGGCGTTTCCACATTCAGAAGGAACCGAAGGAAACAGAATAGAGGTTACCGTCAATCCATTCAAACTGAATTTCTTCGTTCGTCTGGATTTTGGCACCCCTAGGCAATGCCTTTCTGGAAATAAGGGAGACCTGGGCTTCGGTGTCGGCCATGACTTGTACCCACTGATAGGCCGTAGGAGACTGTTCATCAGGCAGGGCTACATGGTAGCCTTGGAGAAGTTCACCCTGGAAGCTCTCCTCCCAAGGTAGAGACGGCTTGGGCACTGGTCGGAATCCACAGCATGCCCACGCACAACAAGTGGTGCAGAACCTCCGCAACCACCTCTTACCGGGAGTCCAGCTCATGGTCCGGGGCTTAGAAACTAGCAGAGAGATTGCGTCATCTATGAGAGCTAGCTCATGCTTTCTCTCTTCTGCTCTTTCCTTTCTCTCTGCTTCTCTGGCTATCCTCTCTGCTTCTCTTTCTTTTCTCTCTGCTTCTCCGGCTTTCCTCTCTGCTTCTCTTTCTTCCTTTCCCTGCTGGCGCGCAGCAGCCTGCTGCACCTTTATCCACTGGTCAAGTGCTGGTCCAGTGTAACCGGCCTCCTTGCCCAGAGTTATGAGGGCTCCGAGCTTCTCTAGCTCTCTGGCAAAAAGAATCGTCGGGAATCAGGGGAAGATATTTCCTTAGGCTGCAGTAGAGGCTCTGATGAAAATGAAAATAATGGCCAGGAAAGGGTACTGAATGGAAGGGGAGTGCCTACTGTGGAAAGTGGCACTCACTTGGAAATGTGTTCTGCGACGTGGCAATGAAAAGTCTGAAAAGACTGGGTGCTCGGTGGCACTCTGTGAATGGCACCTCCTGATGAGGTGAAAAAATCGAATGAAGTGTGCGGCGTACGTCACACTTACGGGCGTTCCCAGCTTGGGAGACGTTGGAAGGATGGGCTACCTGTAGGTCCAATACAGGTTGCGCGGCACTTAGAGGAGGCGTTCCTTGGGCAGCACTAGTAGTGCTGGTATTGCGGCACTTCGGGAGGCGTTCCCTTGATTGGTCCGAAGGATCACTGATCCTTGTACATGGACATTAATGAATTGGGCGTTCCGTAAGGACGGACACGCAGGTTTGACAGCACTTAGGGCTGGTATTGCGGCACTTTGGGGAGGCGTTCCCTTGGAATGGCCCGAAAGATCACTGATCCTCGTACATGGACACACTAAAGAATAGGGCGTCCCGTAAGGACGGACACGCAGGTTGACTTGGGCGTTCCGTAAGGACGGACATGCAGGTTTGTCAGCACTTAGGGCTGGTATTGCGGCGCTTCGGGAGGCGTTCCCTTTGTTGAGTGTTCCGAAGGATCACTGACCCTTGTACATGACACACTAGTTACTTGGTCGTTCCGTAAGGACGGACACGCAGGTTTAAATGGCTATCTGTACGGCCTGTACAGGTGCAATGGCACTTATGGAGGCTGGAGCACTGGTATCGTGCTGGTGTGTCCCCGGACACTACATGCAGTATACTTAAATATACTGAAGTGAAATGGCACTGCTCATGGCAGAGTGTAATGGTGGAGGAGAGAAAGTAAAAGGTGGGAGTACTTCAGCAGCCAGTCGATGGACAGTGTCAAGAATTAGTGGCACTGTGAAATGGTAAGACCTGACGTGCACTGGTGGTGGCCAGTCCTAAACTGGTAACGACTTCCCTGTCTGGAAGTAATGAATTTGCGTGGCACACTGTGCGAATTGTGCTTGGGCGGTATACGCAGTCTTTCGTGATAAAGAAAATGAAAGACCACTCGGGCAACGACAGGTAATGGAATTTTAGAAATGCTCAGTCACTCGCTGAGTACTCGATAAATGAAATAAATAAATGCTTGCAAACTGCAATGGACACACGCGCGTACGTATTACGCTGTGTAAATGAAAGACACAAGAGACTAAATGTTAATTCTGCATGCTATAATTAATGGTAAGATGTAGTACTCTTGGCTTCGTGAATACTGTGTTCTGGTTTTCTCTCTCTCTCTCTCTCTCTCTCTCTCTCTCTCTCTCTCTCTCGGAGAGGGTGAAAAATGATATATGAATGAACTCCCGTATAGTTGAATTGAACCACTAATGTTAGTTTAATATGACGCAACTTGCGTTAAATGATTTACTTACGTTAACGTTTACTGAAAGAATTGCTTTTGAAAACGTTTTATGAAAATGATAACGCGCTCGCGTTGAACGATTTTTACGCTAATAGTAGCGGCTTGCGCTTATGAAATGATTTGCGTTTCGATATGAATTTTACAAAGACGCGTTTTACGTTAACAATTCTGGTAAGTGACTCTACTTTTAAGATTTACGTTAACTTTATGTAAGATTACTAGGTCCCTGTGAACAGTGAAATGACGGTAAGGATTTTAAAATGAAAATGTTAGCAAACAATTGTAAAAAGAAGAGGTTACGTTTAGTGCGAAGTGAAATGAAACTTTCGCTCAGCGCGCGAGTGAGCGATGTGAAACACGTGAGGCGAGAAGAGCGGGTTAGCACCACGGTGTGCTAGCAGTGATGGTGAATCAGCTGATTCTCTGTAAATGCGAAGGCAATTTACAACACAAAATTCTACTTTCTTATTCAAGGCGAATTACGTTAATTTCTCTGGCAGAACGATAGATACTAGTACAGACATTGATATTATTTACTTTAAAACTTCGTGACTTACGTTACTTTGCTTAAATTGTTTAGATACTTCTTAAAGGGATAAAAAACATGGCTGCCGCTGTGAGCGAAAACGAAGGCTGGTTGAGACCGCGCAGGCGTGAAAGTGCGCTAAGCTGAATTAGCTGAGAGGTAAGCGGTTACCAACACTTGGAATGAAAACTAAGTTAAAAATGAATACCCTAACATATCACAGGCAAAAGAATTGTACACTTCTTTTGCCGTAACTATTAGTAAAACACTCCTAACTAGCTAGGCTTTCAACACGAGCAATTAAACCCTGGCAAAGCACTTCCTAGTTTGATCTGGTCCTTTCTGGCATCTATCTGCACACGTGTTAGTGTAAGCTCCTACGAGGACAGCACAAAGTAACCGAGAATTCGCGGGGCAAATTGTTTGCTCGCCGCTAAAATAAAGCACTGGCGCGTTCGCCGTTACAATAATAAGATTTCTACCTACGCTCTTTTGACCACTTCAACAATAAAAATACTTAAACGTACCTTAAGCTAACATTGGTTATAGAATAATCATATTAATGAATGGAATACCTTACCGTGAGTCAGTGTGTCTTCTTTCCCTGCAAGTGTGCTTGATTTGCTTTTCGTAAAATAATTTACAGTTTACGTTTTACAACGGATAACGCGATTTACAAGCTTTTTTTAAGCAAGCTAGGTTCATATCCTGGCAAGGTCGCCAATATTACGTATATAGCTGGCCTTGAGGGAGGCTAGATACGTAAACGGAAGTAATTGAGGGATTTCAAGAGGGAATTGCTTTAACTTACCGTAAACTGATAGTTATTAATGAATACTTTAGAGGGAAGGTCGCCAGAAAACTCAGCACGTCACTTTACAGCTATTTATTTACAAAAAGCCCATGCTGGCCTGGAGAAAAGGTAAATGATGGCTCCACTGGAGCTGTTATAGCTGGTTTTCATACACTTGGGGTAATGCACACTTGCGGGCAGAGAGACGGCACGTGACTCATGGAATCTGGAAAAGATCCCCAGATTAAACAAGATAAAGGAAAAATGACTTCTTGCTTTGATTAATTAATTCTCTAATACTGGGGAGAAGGAACTTTTAAGGTTTCACTGAAGTATGCAATGACTCCATTGGTCTGGGACGATCACACAAGGGGAAGCATGCGGCCATGAGGCAGTGAGAGGGAACAAAGGGATGAATTCCTTTTGTTGCTGGAAATTGAATTGGGAGAATGAGGATCAAAATGATAATAGGTGATAAGGGACTGGCAATATGTTGTTTCACAAGACGTACCTGGATGTCGTGTTCAGTGGCTCTTTGTAGAAAAGCATGGCCCCCTTTGTCTGAGGCCTGGGTCATCGGCGCGCCACTCACACCCTGGGTAGGCCTAACAGGAGGCAGGTAATTTGACTCTGTCCGAGATCACGTCTCGCAGCCGACTGAGGCAGAATTCAGGTGGGTTGCTTGGGGGTTGGAAGTCAGCTTAACCCCCCCCCACGATCAAGGCAAATCCTGGAAAACAAGCATACAGAGCCAGCAGAAGGGGGTCACCAGGAAAGAGAGCTTAATGTATAGGTCTAAGAAGTACCAATCTGCCTACAGCCCTTCCCTTTGAGATACGTCCCCTAAAGCTGACAAAAGACACTTTTTACCCAACTTTTTTTTTTCCCCCACTTTTTTTTTTTTTTTTTTTTTTTTTTGGGGAATCCCCTATGGGGCTCTGGCTGGCGGGTTTTGGTTCCCGCGTTTCCTAAAAATCAGCTGATATTCTAAAGAAATGGCTGCCGTTTTCCAATCAAATTAATTAATAATTAATTGCGGGGTAGAGCGAACGATCTATAAACGTCACAATATATATATGATATATATATATATATATATATATATATATATATATATGCTATATATGCATATACATATAGTTACTTTGTAGTGTGTGTATGAATTAAGACCCCATGTATGCATATGTAACACATGTACTCACAAGTATGCATGACGCCTTTGCCAGTCTGTAATTAATTGTTTACCTTGTAAATAATGAAAGTCATTACGTCTGATTATTGGCTTAACAATTAAACTAATTGGACCAAGAAGGTCATCAGACCGGAAGAATTTAATTAGATACTAATTAATTAGCACGGGGTCCAACCACACCCCCCCCCCTCCCCCTCCACCCCCAACCCTCTCTCCCCACCTTTTAATTTTTTTTTTGTTTTTTTTTTTCATTTGTAATTTTTTGCTTCTCTTGTATTCGTCTCCCTTATTTTCCTCCTGTTCTCCTCTTTTCTTCTTACTCTTTCTCTTACTATTCTACAGCATCCACTTCCTCTTTTGCTAATACTACTACCAGTAGTAGTAGTTGCAGTATTGGTATTTGTTGATACTTGTAATATCAAAGTAACCTTGATTAACCTGTGCATTTTCGTATTGTTTAGAATTCATCGGTTTGCTTGTTGTTCAAAACTGAACGGTGTAGAAGCAGGGTAAATATGTATATGTATAAATATATGTGTGATATATATAATAATAATATATATATATATATATATATATATAATATATATATATTATATATATATATCTATATAGATATCTCAACATCATAATCATTATCAGCAAGACAACTGGACATGAATGGGTTATTTTTTTTTTTATACATGCCTAGAATATGGAATTCAAGTAATTCATTAATTTACTATTATTTTATTATTATTATTATTATTATTATTATTATTATTATTATTACTACTGCTGAGAATGAGAAGACATTCATATATAACAGAAAACAGACCGAACGTATCTAAGAATAAATAGCAAATAAAATGAAGAAAGAAAAAATTTCCACAACTAGGCACAGTTGAAGTGCCAAAGTTTTGGCACCAAATGTGACGTCATTAGTGCACCAGTTAGCCACAGAATCGCTGGCGAAGAGTGGAAATGTGTTTTATAAAGTTGTCAAATTGCCATCTTTGAGGCACCCGTTGTAATTAGGTCAAATGGCCTCCAGGTGACATTTGCAAGGAATGTTGCTCTGGTTATTATTTTTTTTTTTTCATTTAGAAAGGGCAGATGTCATATACTATATTAGGTATTAATCATTCATTTTCATTTAATGGGTAGTAAAAATGAGTGTAAATACTTTTGCACTTAATTACATAGTTTTGTGTGTCATTTTACACATAATTACATATTTTTGCTGGTACTTTTCACTTAATTACATATTTTTGTTTGTCATTTTACACATAATTACATATTTTTGCTGGTCCTTTGACGCATAATTACATATTTTTGCTGGTCCTTTTACACATAATTACATATTTTTGCTGGTCCTTTTACACATAATTACATATTTTTGCTGGAACTTTTACAAATAATTACATATTTTTGCTGCTCCGCTGGTATAGCGGTTAGTGTCTATTTTTCTATTACATTTAGAAAGGGCAAATATCATATATATTAGGTATCAATCATTTGTTTCTATTTTATGGGTAGTAAAAATGAGCGTAAATACTTATACAAGTACTTAATTACATATTTTTGCTGGTCAGCTGGTATAGTGGTTAGTGTCGTGCACGGCCACTTAGATGTCGCTGGTTCGCACCTCCCCTACGACGAGGAAGAATCACTGGCTTTGTATAATGATCAGTTACTGCTGCAGTGTAGGGTCTGCGGTGGGAGGTTGAAACAAACGTTCTTTGGAAGCTTGAATTTAAAGTCAGTGGCCCCTTTAGTGTGCTTGTTCCGTGTGAATAGGCTTCATCCACTGAAATACTATATAATAAATTGTTGTTTTAAGCATTTTCTCCATTAAGGGGTAGATCCCAAAATATATTGGTCTTCCTTTCGTTTTTGGGGAATGTGGTGTGCTAACCCATTGCCTTCTTCCAATCGGTTACGACCAGCAACAGTGGATTAATTATCATGTGTACAATTCACTGGATAGGTTAACATGCATAATGGATTTACTGAAAGGCATAAATTATTTTTCTTGTCTAGATTCGACCGTAGGGCTCGGTTGTGTAGTGATGTTGACATTCATGAGAATATATATATATATATATATATATATATATATATATGTTATATATATATATATATATATATATATATATATATATATATATATATATATTATATAATGTTTGGTTATATTGAGATTTTATGCAATACTCCGTATTATTATTATTATTATTATTATTATTATTATTATTATTATTATTATTATTTATTATTATTATTATTATTATGATTATTGCAGTTTCCTTCGCTGGTTTGACTGTTACAACTTACGATGCTATTTGCTGCTGTTATTATTATTGCTGTTGTAAGTGTTGTGGGAATAACAACATTAAAAGCAACAACA
>NC_087219.1:19109608-19117108 GCF_015104395.2 Macrobrachium nipponense
GGAGTTGGGGGTTGTAGTGTGAGATTACATTATATAATCTTCATGGATTGTTTGCACGTCTAGTGTACCTAAATCAGCATTTCATCATTATTTCAACACCCTTGGTCATGGATGCCAGAACTTCAGCGGAAACACTCGTGTTTCTGATAGAGTTTTGTTAACAAATCCATAAAAGCGTTTGTGGAGGACTTGGTAGAATTTATTGCATGTAAGATGTTCATTCAGTATAAAGACAGGATTCGGTCCAGGGTAAAGGCTTCAGATGTCTTCTGTTTGTATTTGGGTGTGTAAATTAACCATATATTCTCTCTAGACAAATATTGAAGTTTCCAGTAGGGGGCAATATGACATTGGTTGACAGGTGTATACCAATTTGTTTTGTTTTGAAGTGCAACGAACGATGATCAGTTTCCATATTGTGAATGGCAGTGAAAACTGAAGAATATTCTAGAGCTGCCAGAGCAGTGTTTTTGTAACTACCTCTCAAATTTATGTTTGTTGATACTGAGCCTGACGAAAAATCCACCCGGGATTCGGAAGGTATATGCAAAATGTCAATTTTTTTCACTTGAATTATTCAAAGTAATTAAATTAGACGAACTAGGAAGCCTCACCCAGGTGTACTTCTGCCACAATTGGGGCATGTTGATAGTAAATTGTGATAAACATTCAGTCTTAAGAAAAAATATTTATTTATATTTCTTGTAAGTGCTGTGACAGTGACATAGGTGGCACTTCGTGGTGCACTACTGGTGATTCATGGAATCCAATATTATCATTCAGTTTTAAAATTACATACCCATTCCCTTCTATGCTCTTTGAGTCGTGTAACTGTTTAAAAGACAGGTTTGTCTTCTCCCCAACACACCAAAACATGAATTTACCACGAGTTTGACGGATGACATGAACACAAAACCGTGTGCGGTTCTGCTGCCCATTTTCGGAGGTTCAGTCCTCCAGGAGAAAGTTGTAATCTTCGTAGGAACTTCACAGAGGCGGATCTTAATCCGGATTAGACCGGACTAGAAGTAGATGCTTGCACGGTGACGGACATCCCCCCCCCCCCCCCCCCCCCCGCCCCCCCCCCCCCCCCCCCTCTCTCTCTCTCTCTTAAAAGTAGTAGCAATGCAACGGTGTACAGATATTTCCTCTCTCTCTCTCTCTCTCTCTCTCTCTCTCTCTCTCTTTTATAAAAGTGGTAGAAAGGCAACGTTGAACAGACTCTCTCTCTCTCTCTCTCTCTCTCTCTCTCTCTCTCTATAAAAGTAGTAGCAAGGCAACGGTGAATAGATATTTTTTTTTTTCTCTCTCTCTCTTTATAAAAGTGGTGGAAAGGCACCGTTGAACACACCCTCTCTCTCTCTCTCTCTCTCTCTCTCTCTCTCTCGTCTCTCTCCTCCTCTTTCTTCTCTCTCTCTCTCTTAATGATCACATTTGATGTTTGCGTCTGTGAATAAGATTAAATTTAAATCTAGGATAAAGGACACAAAATTGTGAATAAGAGAGCAATTGAGAATTGAAGACTTCAATTCTCAATTGCTCTCTTATTGAAGTACTGATGAAGTTTATTGATGAATGACATTAAGGCAGGAATAAATGCATCAATTACATTTTAATACATGATGAATCAAGTACGGTGATTGAAGAGAGGAGCTACGAGGAACTTAAAACAAAATGTTGAACATGTATTGATAAAGTTACAAAAATGCATCCAAGGAACAAAACTATATATAAAGCTAATAAAAACTTCAGATATATAGGAAAAAGGAATATAAAACTAAGAGCACAGGTAAATAAAGAATAAATCAACATGTGGGGATATAAATCTTAAAAAGATATATGTAAAAGGATTCAAGATAATTTGATGAATTCTATATTGAGAAAAAGTATAAGTCATATTTTAGCACCAAGAGTATTTTCTTGAACCGGTAGAATTTGAGATCCAATGTAAATAACGGCATTAAATAGAATGAAGTAAACTAAAAGACATGAGTATTTTATCATTAACAATATTTTAGTAAAGTACAAAAAAAATTATTCATAGTAAGTAAAAACTAGACGTTTGAAATATTGTGGTGGAACAAAGTAAATGAAATGAAAGGTCTGAAAGCAACATTAATAAAAAAAATCATTAGTAACTAGAGCAACTTGAAGGTTAAAATAAATAAAAATGAAATATGCATCTGCTTGATGATCAAGCACTCAGTGCTTTTAGGCAAAGAAACAAACATCAAAAAATGAATTACAGCCATCAAAAATATTCCAGTGAAGAAACAGTATAAGAAACTAAAGGTATTTGAAACGTCAATAAAAAAAAAACCATTTAAGCAAAGAATTAACCAGAAATTAATTAAAACAAAACAAAAATATTTCGGTGAAAAACAGCATGAGAAACTATAGGCATTAGGTATCTCATTGAAATAACCCCCCCCCCCCCCAAAAAAAAAAAAACCCCCCCCCCCCCCAAAAAAAAAAAAAAACAAAAAAAAAAAAAACTAATAAGAAAACTTCCTGTAGGGAGATAGTGCCGTCAGTTTAAGGTTCTTTACAGCGTCCCTCCGGCCCCTAGCTGCAGCCCCCTTTCAATCCTTTCACTATACCTCCTCTCCTATTCTCTTTCTTCCATCTAACTTTCCACCTTCTCCTAACACTTTGATTCATAGTGCAACTGTTTTGAGGTTTTCCTCCTGTTACGCCTTTCAAACCTTTTACTGTCAGTTTCCGTTTCAGCGCTGAATGACCTCATAAGTCCCAGTGCTTGGCCTGTGGCTTTACGTGACTTCAACTAACAAGAAAACAAAGCCTCTCTCTCTCTCTCTCTCTCTCTCTCTCTCTCTCTCTCTCTCTCTCTCTCTCTCTCTCTCTCTCCACCACCACAAACAAATAAACACACACTCACACACACACTAGGGGAGATAAAAAGCATCGAAGCAAGCAATTTTTCCATGCCTGCTTTCCAGAGACGGCTGACCCGGTTATTTTTGGTCCGGTGCCTCGGCTACTTTGAATGAAAGGGGATGTCCCCCCTCACCCCCCTCACCCCGCACGCGGGAGAGGGGATTAGCTTGGGCCCGGGGAAATGGGCTTTTAGCTGGGGAACTCGAAGGAGGAAAAAAAAAATCCCATCTCTTATTGAAGGGGAATAGCTTTTAGCTTTGGATTTGGTTTTTAACTGGGAATTAGCTTTTAGCTGTGGATTAGATTTAAGTTGGGGTTTAGCCTTTAGCTGGTGATTAGCTTTTAGTTTTGGATTGGTTTTTAGCTGGAAATTAGTTTTTAGCTGGGATTAACTTTAAGCTGTGGATTAGATTTTAGCTGGGGATTAGCCTTTAGCTGGAGATTAGCTTTTAGCTGGGGATTGGTTTTTAGCTGGGAATTAGCTTTTAGTTGGGGATTAGATTTTAACTGGAGATTAGCTTTCAGCTGGGGATTGGTTTTTAGCTGGGAATTAGCTTTTAGTTGGGATTAGATTTTAGCTGTGGATTAGATTTTAGCTGGGAATTAGCCTTTAGCTGGGGATTAGCTTTCAGCTGGGGATTAGCTTTTAGCTGGGGATTAGCATTTAGCTGTGGATTAACTTTCAGCCGGGGATTAGTTTTTAGCTGGGGAGTAGCTCCCAGTCAGGGATTAGCATTTAGCTGTGGATTAGCTTTTAACTGGGGATTAGCTTTTAGCTGTTGATTAGCTTTTAGTTGGGGATTAGATTTTAGCTGTGGATTAGCTTTTAGCTGGGGATGAGTTCCCAGTCAGGGATTAGCTTTTCGCTGGGGATTAGCTTTTAGCTGGGGATTAGATTTTAGCTGTGGATTAGATTTTAGCTGGGGATTAACCTTTAGCTGGGGATTAGCTTTCAGCTGGGGATTAGCTTTTAGCTGGGGATTAGCTCCCAGTCGGGGACCAGCTTTTAGCTGTGGATGAGCTCCCAGTCAGGGATGAGCATTTAGCTGTGGATTAGCTTTTAACTGGGGATTAGCTTTTAGCTGTTGATTAGCTTTTAGCTGGGGATGAGCTCCCAGTCAGGGATTAGCATTTAGCTGTGGATTAGCTTTTATCTGGGGTTTAGCTTTTAGCATGGGTTAGCCTTTAGCTGTGGATTAGCTTTTAGTTGTTGATTAGCTTTTAGCTGGGGATAAGCTTTTAGCTGGAGATTAGCTTTTAGCTGGGGATTAGCTTTTAGCTGGAGATTAGCTTTTAGCTGGGATGAGCCTTTAGCTGGGATGAGCTTTTAGCTGTTGTTTAGCTTTTAGCTGGGGATTAGCTTTAAGTTGGCAATTTGCTTTAAGTTGAGGATTCACTTTTAGCTGTTGATTAGCTTTTAGCTATTGATTAACTTTTAGCTGGGGATTAGCCTTTAGGTAGGGATTAACTTTTAGCTGGGATGGGCCTTTAGCTGGGGATGAGCTTTTAGCTGTTGATAAGCTTTTAGCTGTTGATTATCTTTTAGTTGGGTATTAGCTTTCAGCTGTGGATTAGATTTTAGCTGGGGATTAGCATTCAACAGGGGATAAGCTGTTAGTTGTTGATAAACTTTTAGCTGGGGGTTAGCTTTTAGCTTCTGTGGATTAGTTTTTATCTGTGGCTTAGTTTTTAGCTGTGGATGTTTTGCTGGGCATTCATGTTCAATCTTGGAGGAAAGTAACATAATGTTAGCAGCGAGAATAACTTGCTGAAGAGAGTATACCTATATGTTTTAAATACAAAAAAAACATCAAATATATTTTAACAGATGTAAAACACAAGGATACTTAGCATCAAAGGTATTTTAATGAAGGCACTAGATGTATTATCTTAATAAAGTAAGTCAAAGCAAGGAAGAGGTTTTGATGAAAAAAAATCTCAAATTAAGATAAAAAACTCAAAGTTCCATCAAAATCTAAAAGCATAGAACATGAAGGAGAGAGTATGTAAAACAGATTGATATAAAGCAATGAAAACTATTCTAATGAAAAAGAAAGCATAGAAAAGTAAATAGATCAGCTGCAATCATCAAATAACGTTGTAATGAAAAGCACCTTAAACTGAAATGGCGAGAAAATCAAATGTATATCTGTTCACTGATTAAGTACTTAAGTGCAATTAAGCGAAGAAAAAAAAGCCTCAAGGAATTAGTTAAAGAAATAAAAAATATTCCAGTAAAGAAACTATACGAGAAACTATTAAGTGTTAGAAATTTGAAAAAGCGTCAAGAAATCAATAAATGCCTTCGAAGGATATTCGTATAAACGTAAAGATAATATAAGCAATAAACATTTCAATAGAATAAGAAAAATCAGAAACTAACAAGAAAACAGCACCAAAAAAAAATTAAGATGATAACAAACTAGGAAAGACACAAAAAAGATGTTCATATAAACTTAAAGTAATATAAGCATTAAACATTTCAATAGAATAAAAAAAATCAGACTAACAAGAAAATAGAGCATAACAAAACAGAGAGAGAGAAAAAAACTAGGAGACACACAAAACAGATGTTCATATAAATATAAAGATAAGATAAGCATTAAACATCTCAATAGAATAAAGAAATCAGACACTAACAAGACAACAGAGCATCAAAAAGGAGAAGAAGAAGAAGAAGAAAAAACACTACGAGAGACACAAAGCATCGAAGCAAGCAATTTTTCCATGCATGCTTTCCAGGGGCGGCTGACCCGGTTATTTTTGGTCCGGTGCCTCGGCTGCGCTGAATAAAAGGGGATTTCTCTCCCCCCCCCTCCCCCTCACGCGCGAGAGGGGATTAGCTTGGGCCCGGGGAAATGGGCTTTTAGCTGGGGAAGTCGAAGGAGGACAAAACGAAAAAAATTCTCCATCTCTTATTGAAGGAGAATAGCTTCTAGCTGCGGATGAGCTTTTTAGCTGTGGATGAGCTCTTAGTGGTAGATTAGATGGAGGTTGGAATAAGCTTTTCATGTGTAATTAAGTTTTTTGCTGGATATTAACTGTCGTCCTTGGATTGGATGTAAATGGGGTCAGATTACTGCTTTGGAATAGATGAATATAATTAGGTAACAGCTGTGGATTAAATGTAAATTGAATTCGATTATAGTATCTGTGGATTAGATGTAAATATATATAAGAAGATTATAGTGGTAGATTGCATATAAATAGGTTCAAATTATAGCAAAGGATTAGATGTAAATAGGATCAGATTATATCTGTGGATTAGATGTAAATAGGATCAGATTATATCTGTGGATTAGATGTAAATAGGATCAGATTATAACCGTGGAATAAATGCAAATATATATAAGAAGATTATAGTGGTAGATTGCATATAAATAGGTTCAAATTACAGTCATGGATTAGCTGTAAATAGGATCAGATTAGAGATGTGGATGAGATGTAAATGGATCAGATTGTAGCCGTGGGTTAGAAGTGAACTTGGCTTCCAGATTGATAGTCGACCACGGAACCCACTCGTCCAGCGAGGAATTTGTTCTTGCTGCTCTTGTTGGGTGATGTAGGAAAGGTCTATAAAAAAGCTTAAAAAGGTCTGTAAAAGGTGTTTCGCGTAGAATTAAAGATACAGGCATTTTAGGATACGATATGCATGATTTATTTATTAGAATGAAAATGTAACAAATAAATAATTGCATGTTAAATTATATATATATATATATATATATATACTAAGAGAGAGAGAGAGAGAGAGAGAGAGAGAGAGAGAGAAGAGAGAGAGAGAGATATACATATATATACTATATATATATATATATATATATATACTGTATATATATATATATATATATATATATATATATATATAAAATATATGTTTGGCAGAGAGAGATAGCGAGAGCAGTGGGTGCTTACTTTTTATTTTTTTAAATTTTTTATTTATACATTTTTCCATTTTCAAAACATTCAGTCACACTGTCAAAGCAAACATTATAAAAAAAGAAAGAAACTATTTACATTTATTAGTTTACTGGATTGTTGCCAAGTTGTTATATTCTTCGTTTTGTGCAAATGAAGAGAACAACCTTATTCAGTCGCGACTAAACTGACAGTATTGAAGATGTCGAGTTTTATTCGCCTGTTCGATATAGTGTAACCAGGCCTGCGAGGACGCACTCTCACTTTCTATACTCTGTTTTTTTTCATCTGTCCATCCGCCTGTGTGTTTTTGTATGGTAACACTGCGTCCCGGGCTTTAGATAGTTACGCTATTTGTAAGTATTAGGTAAATAAAAGGATATCTGGGTGTACATTTGCAACTGAAAAGTGTTTTAATAATTTACTGTATGCGAATTACACCGTTAATATTCGAAATAGGATATTATTATAATCGTTGAATGTAAGCTGAATGTAACTATCTAAAGCGATATTATTATAATCGTTGAATGTAAGCTGAATGTAACTATCTAAAGCCCGGGACGCAGTGTTTACCATACAAAAACACACAGGCAGATGGACAGATGAAAAAAAAACAGAGTATAGTTGTCTGTAAACGAAAACCACTGAGGTACCTTTGTCTCTCCGTCCGCACTTTTTCTACCC
>NC_087219.1:19122108-19131484 GCF_015104395.2 Macrobrachium nipponense
TTTTTCCTACATTTTTGTGCCTTTTCATTAACAAGTTGTATTTTTTCACTAAATTTTTTGTGCCTTTTGATTAACAAGTTTTCATTTTTTCCTACACTTTTGTGCCTTTTGATTAACAAGTTTTCATTATTTCCCAAAATTGTTGTGCGTTTTGATTAACAAGTAATTTTTTCCCCAAATTTTTTGTGCTTTGTGATTAGTCATTTTTTCCCAAACTTTTTTGTGCCTTTTGATTAACAAGTTTTAATTTTTTTTTGTTTTTTTGTGCCTTGATTAACAGTTTTCATTTTTTTTTGTGCCTTTTGATTAAACAAGTTTTTCATTTTTTTGTGCCTTTTGATTAACAAGTTTTCATTTTTTTTTTGTGCCTTTTGATTAACAAGTTTTCATTTTTTTGTGCCTTTTGATTAACAAGTTTTCATTTTTTCCTAAATTTTTTGTGCCTTTTAATTACCAAGTTTTCATTTTTTGTGCTTTTTGATTAACAAGTTTTCATTTTTTGTGCCTTTTGATTAACAAGTTTCATTTGTTTTTTTCTACATTTTTTCTACGTTTTAATTATTTTCCTAAATTCTTTGAGCCTTTTGATTATCAAGTTTTTATTTTCCCTACATTTTTTTTTGCCTTTTTGATCTACAAATTCATTTTTTCCTACATTTTTGTGCCTTTTGATTAACAAGTTTTAATTTTTTCCCTACATTTTTTGTAAAGGATGCAAATAGGTGCATCTAACCAATTTTTGTATATGATTCTGAACATTATCTGTAGTGCATGACTATGCCTTGACCGGAGTTAATGAGTTAAAAGCCACAGTAATGTATATGAGAATGTATGTCAAAATACAAAAAACAAAAAAGGTAAAAAATAGGGAGCTTTCGGCCGTTTGGACAACGGTCCTCTTCAGCCAACTGAAGACTGTTGTGCAAACGGTCGAAAGCTCCGTGTTTTTTATTACTTTTTGTTTTTTTTTATTTTGAAAAATACATTCTCATATACATTATTGTGGCTTTTAACTCATTTTCACCCTTACACATTGTTCTTTTTCGGATATGCTTGTCACTACAAAGCCTTGAGATCCAACTTCAAAGAAACATGAAGAAATCATGACGTCCGGCAGCCAAAACTCCCGATTTTGCTTCGCAAGGAACAAGCCAGATCCCCCCACAAACACGCGGCGAACAAGTTGATCTGGGCAGATTTTATGAATGGGCCCGTTTCCTCACGACCGGATCACTCCTCGTATAAATTTATGAATGACTGGTTGACTCTCATTTGAATTGGTAAATAAACTTGAGGGCATCCAAAGGTGGTCCTTTTGAAGAGGAAAGACCCGAGTAAAGTAAGGTGGCCGGCGTTGTCTAACATCTCCGCTTTAGGTGTGCGACGCAGACGAAGGGCATAGTGTGTAAACGGTTCTGACGACTGCTCATGGGCTGTGCTTGGGGGTGGCTGCAAAAGTGTGATATTGTAATTGTTGTTGTTGTTGTTATTGTTAAATACTGTTGTTATTATTGTATAATTGTTTATTGCATTTTTTCACATTATTATTGTAAACCCACACTCAGTAGGGAAGCGTTGTTATTATTATTTTTATTGTAACCACGCTCAATAGGAAGTTGTTGTTATTATTATTATTATTATTATTATTATTATTATTATTATTACATCGCTTTTGGTAGGGAGTTACATTGTAATTGGCTATAGCAGTTTATTTTTAGTAAGTCTCATTATAACTACGGCCTATTTTCCGTGATGTCGTAATTACTGTTATTACAGATTTTGAATAAATTCGTATAAAACAATATTTACGAGAGAGAGAGAGAGAAGAGAGAGACTTAGATTGTCTGGTAAAACCATAATCAGTTATTTATCATACGTCCCCCTCCCTCCCCTTCTCTCTCTCTCTCTCTCTCTCTCTCTCTCTCTCTCTCTCTATTATAATCTCAAAAAACGAACCATTCAACGACATCCAGGAGAGCTCATTTCCATTCAAATTTGGCCGTAAATTTCGTCCCCATGTGTCCACACTTTCCCCCGGCGTTCCTGTTTTGTCGTAAAACCACCGTAAAGCGATGGAGAATAAACACACTTCCTCGAACACCGACTTGACAACTTCTCTCAGTGTCTGATTCGTCTTGTGTCGAAAATTTCCTTGGCGTTCCAACCCCGTGTTGAAGGTAGGGGTGGGGGGGGGGGAGAGGTTTAATTGCCAGTGCACCTCACGTGATGTACGGTATGCATACCACGAAAATCGACTTGACACACTCTCTCTCTCTCTCTGGTGGACAGTGGACAGATTCGTCTTGGGTCGAAAATTTCCTTGGCGTTCTAACCACTTTTTCTTTGGGAGGGGGAGGGGGTTAGTGCCGCCAGTGCACCTCACGCGGTACACTGTATGCAGGTTGTTACTTAAGGTTCTTTGCAGCGTTCCTTCGGCCCTTAACTGCAACTCCTCTTCTTTGGACTGCATACCTCGCTTCGTATGACCTATCTTCCATCTTCCTTTCCACTCTCTCCAAAAAAATGTTTTATGGCTCATCTGCTTTGAGGCTTTCCTTCTGTTGCACCTTTCAAACCTTTTTACTTTTAGTTTCCGTATCAACGCCGAATGGCCACATAGGTCCCAGCCTTGTGCCTCAGTCTTCAATGTTACATTCCATTCCATTCACTAAGGACATGGTGTCCGGTCATGGTCTCTGGAACTCAGCTCTCTCTCTCTCTCTCTCTCTCTCTCTCTCTCTCTCTCTCTCTCTCTCTCTCTCTCGTAATCCTGTAAGGCGTCGTGACTTGAGTATGCCTACAAAGAATTTTGAAATAAATGATACCAGTCCTCAATCAAGTGTTTTTTTTATAGTTAATACTGGAAGTTACTATTGTATTTCTTTTCCTTTCAGCTTTTTAATGCAGTTTATAAGTAAAAATTTATGTTTTTAGATAAATGATGAGATTTAATAAATAAATTTAACGTCATGTTTAAAAGAATGCCGCCAGAGTAAATCAAGTTCCCCCTTGAAAGGGTGAAGGAATGACATCCCGTTTTCTTTGAGTTCATGCCCGCACCTCCAAGTAAACCCGTTTTCGATGCATAAAGCACTGATAGATTTCCAATTAATGTTTGAGCAACGGGCTCAGATGCAGTAAATAATACTTTGACGATAAATGCGCTGATACGGCGATAAATCAGGGTGAAATTTAACGATGGATGCGGCAGAGGGGAAGGCAGCGTATTTCCTGAATTAATTAGTTTATGATTCATCTTTGTGTATTGGAGTACTGAGCTTAGCTCTTAAAAGTGTTGTCAGCAGAAATAGATTTGGTGCGGTGAGCCCAGCATTTACACACACACGCACACAGAGTCGTTATGATATTTTCGTTTACTCGGGGAGTAAGCCTACAATCTACTTTGTTGTTGTTGTCGTTGTTCTTGTTGGGGGGAGGAGGTAGGAAAGCCTAAACAGTTCTGAAAAAAGGTGTTTCGCGTAAAGTTAAAGATACAGGAATTTCAGGGTAGGATATTTATAATTTCTTTATTAGAAATGTAAAAAATAAATATTGTGCATACTAAATAGTACAGAACAATTATCTTTAATAAAATATAACGCATTTATTTTAATTTTCGTTGTTGAAAAAACGCTCTATTAGAACGTAGATTTTAGCATGTGCCACCGAGTAAGCTGGAGGTCTGCTCAAGCTTTGTTTATTCCTGTCATTATACAGGTGAGAAATTTTCAGTGTTCATGTTATTTATTACATCATTATACTTTCAGGAGATTTTAAGTTGCTGTTTCATGTTGATTTTCCTAAATCCACCAATTTCTTATCTTAAATTCCTTTCTTTGTACATTTCGTCGTGCTTTTAGAGAAAAAAAAAAAAAAAAAAAATAAAAAAAAACAGAGCTTCTGCTCTGTTAGTTTGTGCGCCAAATCGTGGATAGATGGACACAGTGGAATAATATTAATAGCATTCAGTCTCAAATAACTGATAGATTAACTGTTGTGTTGTGCCCTGGACGAATGAGTCTGGGTTTTAAGGGCTTCTAAGTTTTTGAATAGTGGGGGTGGCAACTCTTCCACCTCTTGAGTGAATTAAGTGCGATGTTGCGGAGGTTCTGGCTAAGAAGGATCTAAGGGTAGTGACAGGGCATAATGATGTGTCCTGTGTCAAAGGGATGATTTTCCATGGAACCCATCTATTTTGTGGGTCCTCATTCTTAGCCAGGAAGCTTCGGTCTGGGGATAGTAGTACTTCCCCTGGCGGGAGCAATTCTATGCTGACAGTCTCGCAGGTGCGGACCTTACTTCCCCGTGGGGCCGTCACCACCTGTATAGATCTTAAGGTGCGTCCAACACGGTCGAACAATGCCGACGGACAAACATTTTACCAATTAACAATTGTCCTGCCGCTCTTTACCTTGTGAGCAGAGTAAAAGCATTGCAAACAACCTCATCTGGTTACCACTGTTTGTAGCCAGATCTACTTCCATCGTTTCAACGCTTATGACGTCATCCTGCTTCGCCTGTGATATGGTAACAATGTTTGTCCGTTGGACATTGTTCGACCGTGTGGACGCACCTTTACAGACGCTTACTATCATGTTCCGATAGCAAGGAATTCTCTCCCCGTACCTAGGCTTCAGGGTAGGGAACAAAGCTTACTCATTCAGGGTAATGCCATTCGGGCTCAACATTGCGCCCAGGATATTCACCAAGCTAGGAGAGACTATAATCCAAGAATTAAGGAGTCAGTGGATGTAGGCTACTTGATGTCTCTGCTCATGTTTGAGTAACCGTGAATGAATCGATCACAACGGTGGTTCTGCAGGGCGTCTTTCCCTTTGTGGAACCAGAATAAACTGTCTCTGCAAGGATCTGGTCCCTGTCCAGGTATTGTACTGGTACGCTATCTGTCAGCTCGCAACCGAGGAGTCCCGAAGTTCCACCTTGTTCAGAGAACAGAATATGGATAGTTTCCATTGAGACCAAGATGTTTCCCCAGACCTAAAAACTATTATAGACTTGGATGAGAGAGAAAAATACCAGACACGAGTTTATCAGAATACATACATCGTTTAATTAGAAATATTCCCCCCCCCACCCCCCCCCCCCCCCTCTCTCTCAAGAAAGAGTCTATAAGCTCGAACAAATCACTCGGCAAAATATTCAGAAAATAATGTCAATGAATCGCGCCAAAGAAACTCTCCCCCAGTCTCCTTGATAAGGAACCCTGGCTTACTTACGGAGGAACAGTGCAGGTGGACAGCCAGCCACTCCCTAACCCACCACCCTCCCCCCACACACCCCCTTACCCCCCTATCCCAACACTTGTTTACACCAGGTAGAAAGTGAAGATGAGAACGAAGGCCAGGAGGAAGAAAGGGAGGAGGAGGAGGAAGCAGTCCCTACGGACCAACGCAGTGTCCATACCACCGGTCAAGAAAAAGAAAAATGGAAAAAACACGTCAAGAGCAAATTTCTGAAGACAACATCGTAGTACAACCCCAAAGGTCAGTAGAAATACAATCGGAGGTGTTCAGCAAGCAATGCATCTACTAAGAATGTGGTTGATGAGTTAATTTTCCGAGGGCTTTCACAACAAGAAGTGAAAGTACGGCACCTTGGACATTCTAACCGAGGCCAATCATTTGTAGCAGAGATACCAGAGAAAAAGCAGAATACAGTGATGGGAGGTCATCCGTGGGCTGCCGGTATAATTACTCGACCGTTCCTGCCCCACATTAGGAGAAGACAATTGGAGCCGCCAAGAAGCCTGCCGACACAAGTTTAGGCAGACCTAAGCGGCCATTTCGGACGGGTTTAGAGGGAATAACCCAGTCTCCTACCACTCCCATGATAATAGGACGTTACCCCCACCCCCAACCCCAAGGATCACCCGCGCAATACCAAACTGAGGAATACCATTGGAGACCACCCAATAGGCAGTCGGCAAATAGAGGTCACTCAGCTCAGCCTTATGACTACCATGACCTCTCCCATGACAACTACTGGTCACGAGCGTCTGCGTGGGATATGACTTCCCGCCTCTTCCATCAAGAGGCAGTTATCACAACAAGAATGCTCGTCCCGGACATTGGTACTGGGATAGCTAATCAGTGACTCCAAAAAACGATCTTTTGTGTGTAGAATATTTGAATGTACAGTCTCTCCTTAGTAAGATATGTGAAATTGAATTAATGCTCCTAAATAGAAATATTGATATATTATGTTTACTGAGACTTGGTTAACCCTAATGTTGTCGATTCACTCGTTGAATTTCCTAATTATACAATATTTAGATGTGACAAGGAAAGGAGGTGGAGGTTGTTGTATGTTATGTGAAAAATAATCTTTCTGTTAACATTTGTAATCTTAAGGTGCAAAGAGTAGATGGTGGGGTAGAAGAGGTTTGGCTCTCTGTACAATCTCGTAAGCTACCTTCTGTTATCATTGTTGCTTGTATAGACATCCGCATGCTTCAAATGATACTTTTTAACTATATTTTGGAATGTCTGAGAGAGGTTTCTTTAAAGAATAAATCGATTTATGTAGTAGGTGATCTAAATGATGATTTGATGGTAGGTTCAGCAAAGATGCATAATATCATAAGAGGTCACCAAACTAATCAAATGATTAATAAACCTACTAGAGTTAGCCCCATCTCATCCACACTACTAGACGTTTTAATAACTAACAAGCAGGAAAGTGTTATTAACATGGAGGTAAACCCAAGTATTGTAGCTGATCATGAACACATTTCATTTATCATAGTATATTAAAAGAAGCCAAAACGTAAACCAGTCACGGTAACCTCTAGGTGTTTAAAATATTATTCTGCAGATTTATTGTGCAATACATGCTAGACCAAAAACTAATTCTAGATACAATCATGCATACTGATGACACAGATATTCAAACAGGAATTTTCAATGAAGGTTTATATAGCTTTAGATAAATGTGCCCCATAACCACGAGGGAAATAAGGGAGACCCAGTGCGCCTTGGATAGACGATGATCTCAAAAAACAGAATGATTGAAAGGGACAAAATGCAAGAAAGGCTTAAACAAAATAGACAGATGAAATCTAAACAATGAGTATAAGGAAATGAAAAAAACTCACCAATTCTAAGATGCGTACTGCCAAAGCTTATTATAACAAAGACAAGATCAAGAAAAGTAAATCTCGTAAAGAAACATGGAAATTATGAATAATATTGTATCTACTAAATCAAATAAAAAGATTGAATAACGACAACCCAAAAGCTAGAGCAGATCAATTTAACCAATACTTTGCTAATGTAGGAAACTAAACTTATGGTAAACGCAGGAAATGCTACAAAAGTACGAAAATGAAGATGATAGAACCACTCAAACTAATATTGGTAATAATATAAGATTGTTTAGACCTCAACCAGTTACAGTAGAAACAATAATATTAACAGTTAAGAGCTTGAATAATAGTAATGCTTACGGGACGGATGGTATTCCTACCGCTTTCTAAAAGATTCCCTTATAGTTATTGCATATTATATCACAGTTATTATAAATACATCGATTGTAACTGGGAAATACCCTTCTATTTGGAAAACAACCCCTCGTAAACCCTCTTCACAAGGAGGAGACAAGGACGACCCTGGTATTACAAAGACCTGTTTCTGTCCTTCCCGGCCCGGTGTTATCGAAGGTAATGGAAAAGATTGTGTGTAATCAGTTAATGGAACATCTAGAAAAAAAATAAATTTGATTTCTAAACACTCAACATGGATTCCGTAAAGGTTTATCAACAGAAACAGCTTTGATGAAATTAACAGATGAAATTTACAAAATATTGATAGAAAAAAAGTTTCCATATTAATTTTATGCGACCTATCAAAGGCATTCGATAGTGTTAACCATGATGAAATGTGTAAATCTCTTAAGGAACATCACATTGATACTTTTTTGGTTTCGAGATTACGTGGGAGATAGAGTCAGGTAGTTAGATTAGGAGACGTAAAATTCTTGTATGAAAAGGTTGAATTTGGGGTCCCACAGGGATCTGTCCTAGGCCCAATTCTTTTTTTAATCTACGTTAATGATATGATTAAATACATAGAAAACTGCCTGCTAATTCAATATGCTGATGACACCCAAGTTCTTTTGGCTGATCAATTAGAAAATCTAGATGCCTTGATTAAAAGGACTGAACTAATATTGCTCGAAAATTAAGAAATATTTTCTAAGGAAAGGGCTATTATTAAATGCCACCAAAACGCAGTGCATGTTTGTGGGTACTCACAGTATATTAGCAAAATTCCAGATGACATTGTAATAAAATGCGATGGGGATAAAGTAAAGATAAGTCAACATGTGAAAAATCTAGGTCTACACATGGACAGGTATATGACATTCAGTACTCACATTGACGAGCTGAGTAGAAAAGTCAGTGGCATTCTAATGTATCTAAGTAGAGTAAAAGATTACTTTGATGATACTACTCGAGCCTTGATTGTGGAAAGCCTGGTCCTGAGTGTAATAAACTACTGTATTAAGATATGGGGAGTAACAAATGATATGCACATGGAAAAAGCTCAAAAAATCCAAACTTTGCAGGTAGAGTAGCCGTTATTGGGGTGAAAAAACACGATCACATCACCCCAACCCTCCCAGCAATTAAAGTGGATAAATTAAAAGAAAAGTGTATGTACGATGTTTGTGTTTTTTGTTTTTAAAAGTTTGAGAAGAGAATATCCCAACTGGCTATACACATTTCCTACAGTTGGTAATTGTAGGAATGCATTAACAAACAGAATGAAAATCTATACGTAGACAGCTATCGACAGATTTGGGTTCACGCTCGATGGCAATAAGGGGCCCAGCTTGCTGGAATAAACTACCTCTGGAATTAAGAAAATGTATAGATGTTAGTTCTGAGTTATTCAAAAGGTAAACTTAAGCAATACTTTCTTAAATTTACTTGAATGTTATAGATATCCTAAATTTTACAATCCAATTATTGTGAATTTTATGTAAATAATTTATATTGTAATGTAGCAGAATAACCATTTTATAATGGAATAAAGGTTTTTGACTTTGACTTTGACTTTGACTCTCTCTCTCTCTCTCTCTCTCTCTGGCGTAGATATTTGTTTATGTCATCCGGGGTATAAAAACAATTGTGATATATTTCTTGTGTCAGGATATCTCTTCGAATTAATTTGTACCTCTCTCTCTCTCTCTCTCTCCCTACTCTCTCTCTCTCTCTCTCTCTCTCTCTCTCTCTCTCTCATCTCTCTCTCTCTTGTAGATATTTCTGTTCATGAGATCGTGTGTAAAAATAGTATTGATATATTTGTCATGTCGAGATATCCTCGAATTAATTTGTATCTCTCTCATTTCAGTC
>NC_087219.1:19131984-19238367 GCF_015104395.2 Macrobrachium nipponense
ACTGAAGTAGTGCTCCTTGAAATGACAATTTGTCCAAAATTGCATTTTTTCCTAACTATACAAACCTGAGGTCCTTTTACAATAGGAAGGTACTAGCGGCAGCTGGATAGGTCGTAAGCTTTCGAACAAGGGGTTCGGTAGTTAACTGCTTGTCCGACAGACGCGCGCGCGCGACTGGTAGGTAAACAAATCACTTTTGCTTTTGGCCCAAGCAAAAACTGCAGAGTGAGGGGTGGCATGAGGTGGGGCTATGTGTAAAAGGACCTCGGTTTGTATAGTTAGGAAAAATGCAATTTTGGACAAATTGTCATTTGTTCCGACACGGCATACAAACCTTCGGTCCTTTTACAATAGGAAGACTCACTTCTTGGTGGGAGGAATCTGAGTCTTTTGTGAACAGACTGGTGTTCGCCCAACCTTGGAATGCCTCCCTGGTCGTAAGAGCGAGGGAGGGATCCAAGCCTCTGTCCGATTGATCGGGGTGTGCACCGCAGGATCAATGGTCAGACCTCTGGACCAAGTACTAAGAGAGAGGCAAGCGTATCTCTTCGTACCAGCAAACAAGAACAAGTTCCTATTTGCAAGAGGCAACATAAAGTTATGGTTTGTCTCTTGTTGGCATCCACTTCCCCCCCCTTGTAGGAGGTGGTGGATATTCGCTCCCATCCCTAGTGAAAGGGATAGGATGGGGCTCTGTCGAGTAGCTCACCGGCATCTCGTCCTTATCCAGCAAGGTGATGACCGTATCCCTCTACCCACAGGTATAGAGAAAAATAGGAAGAGAAGCCAGTCACTCTCTCATTCACTTATCTATTCTTACATCACACCAGGACTCGATGCTGTTCAGCCTGCTAGGGTCTGGTTAGCTAGACAACTGTTTGAGCAGCCACCACGGGTCCCTAAGGAAAACGATCCAAGGACCTGTGGGCAATATCCCAAAGGTAGAAGGAGGTGCCGGTGGTCTGGTTGTACCAGACCCCTGCCTTCAGTACCTGCGCCATGGAGAGTTCTTGTGTAACTCGAGGGAGTGTACTTCTAGGTCGTCTTGGTGCTGACGAAGAGTCTTCAACACTCATCCTGGGATGTCGAGTTTCTTCAGAAAGCGCGGTCGCGCTTTCACAGGACAAAGCAGCATCTCCTTCGCATCGAAGGCGGTGAAGTCCATTAGGGAGGGGATTGTGAAGGACTCTAACCGATCGTCAGGAACCGAAGGTTCAGAGTCTTCGCTACGAATTCGGTACGAAATCGAGCGTCACGAATCCCCATCCCCTGGATGCTTGACTTCGCAGGAAAAGTCATGCAATTACCTCAGAGGAAAAGAACAGGGAATGGTCGTATGACCTACCCTCTTCTCGACTTCGGTGATGTCCTGTACCCATACTGGGGGTCTATCCGTCTGCAGCGAAGTTGTTCTTCTCGGTAGTGGATAGGACACCGACACTCAATGGTGGGTGTCGATGGTATGGGTACTGTGACAAGCCGTTAGGACGAGAAAAGATTGTTATGGAACAACCGAACTAAGTCCACAGCGAAGTTCGTAACAGACTTGGGCGCTCTGACAGCTGCCGACTGACTGCGTTCGGTAGGAGGCAAGTTGTCCAAGCACCCGAGCAAGTCAACGTGACCTTCGCCTTAAAAGGGTTCTGCCAAGAGACTAAACAAATAATTTGTTCGTCACCGATGCCAGAAGGCAAGGTGATGACTCTCTTAAGGCATGTGCCCAACAGGCGAAAGTCAATTGCCTTCTAGAGACCGAGGTCCTTGATGGCAAGATATCTCATAGTATAGTTGATTCTCGGCTAAGGAGAAACAACACTATGTGTCGTTGAAGACGAAGGTGTACAGAAAATGCAACTACGTCTTCGCAGCTGAACGAGAGAAGGATTCTCAAGATTCTGAACCCTGTGCTACAAAGACTGAGAACGCTAACCGCTATCATTGCTGTCCGGTGAGGATCGTAGTTTGCAATAAAAGCGGAGCGCTTTTCAGTAATGAAGACAGGGAAATACTGCCTGAAGAACTGCTTCTCATGGGCTGAACATTTGGAAGTAGAGCTGTCAGGTCGGAGAATAGGCGATGTCTTCTGACATATCTGTTAATTCGGGGCGAGCAATGAATAATTGCACACCTACGAATACGAGATATTTTGAAGACAAACTCAGATGTCTGCAAAAATCATTCGCATTATCGCGGTGCGATGCAGCGGTTGACTAGTACAGACTTCTGTTACCGTGCGGTAAACAGAAAGATGAAAGAGTCCAAGAGATATCTCTGTTGAAAATTCTCGCAATGTCGAAGGCGATGAATCGAGCGTCACAGCAGTAGATGGTCCTTCATTATTGCGAGAATCCCCGTTAATCAGAGACCTAAGTCCATGATTGTTGGGCAGAGATACGGTTCGGTAGTCAATCAAACCAGGGGAGAGAGAGACGTAACCGACCGTCCATCTCCGAGACCTAGCTGATACTGAGCCGCTAACAGGCAGTTCAATACGCAGTAGCTCTCGGTGACTCGTCATCCTGAGTTGCCAGTTAATCCATTATTCCACGAAGGAATGCGTTCGGCTAGAACCATCGAGCATAAAGAATACGCTCGAGCAATTATATTTAAACGAAACGGATTTCGGTAAATACAAAAGCTGATTTGGTGTTGTCATGACAATACCAAGTATCTAAAATCGAAACTGATAACTGCTGGGAGGTTTGCAGGCAACCCCGAGTTGCAGTTCAATTAAGATACAATTCGTCTCGGTCACAAACCGTAGAGTTAACTACGGTATGCGCCTACCCCCCGGACAATTCAACTGTTACAAGAATCATGTCGCGAGGGTAATATACGTAGTATATTTGTAGGTTATGTACAACGACCTCCATCCTAAATTCTTTTCCCTCGAGGAATGAGAATAAGGATTGGAGATCGACCGCCTTCGTTCTCTAGTCAAGAGAGTGAAGGAGAAGTCTTTCCCAAAGGAAAGCTTCAATGGTGAACAGAATACCGAAGACGATAGTTCAAGCCAAACTGGAAGTTCCCGTCCGTTCTTCTCTATTCCAGGTTAATCGCCTACTGTGAGATACTCTTCTTTCAGCAGCAGTCTTTCTTCCAAATGCTAGAAATTACAGGAATTCGAGACCGCCTAAGTGTTTGGAGATCGTAAAAAAAACTCGAACACTCTGAGTGCGCTAGAAATTCCGTAGAATTCTAAGCACTCTGCGAAACCCCCACCGAATTCGTCAAACTATATCGGCTGGTGGTCCTCTCGATTCCCGTAGAAATCGAGAAAGGGCCAGGATCCCTCCTCAACGACCGGGGCTTACGTCAGGTAGGACCCGAAGGTCCCCCTGGTAGCGCAGCCCCTAACGTGGGATCTTACAGAGAAATCTCTGTAGGATCCCTCCCTTTCCCTCCGTAGCCGTAAGGAGAGAGGGAATGGGGGAGGAATGGATACTGGCTCGCCTTCCCAGCGGAACTAGCAGTTGGAGAAGAAAAGGAGCAGCCATCGCCTTACGGCGATGGCCTCTCAGAGCCTAGGGAAAACGTATCGTCAGGAGAAAACGTTGTCCCGAGGAGGGTTACGAAAACTCATACTGTAGGGGTAAGGATCTGCCGCCACTGTGAACGTCGTCTGGGGTGGTGGGGCTGATCGACACCTGACAGGAGAGAGCCGATACCAGGTCCTCGGGTGACTCATTCCAGTCCTCGTCGATGGTCGAAACCTCTCAGGAGGAACCGAAGGGGTATTCAAATACGGTGTCCGAAGGGGACACGTAGAAACGCCTCTGTCGCAGTAGAGGAGGTGAAGTAGCTTGTCGACCGGCCAGAAACTGAGAGAGCCTTCTTGTCCGGAGACGATAGACTACCTGGTTCAACACAGTCGGCAAGCTCCGATCGCGGCAGACCCACCGTCGATTTGGGTCCCTCTCGGGCCCCAAAACGACTCAAGCCGAGACGTGGCTCTGCTGGTGGGAGCGGCGATCCTTCCCCGAGGTCGTTGTGCTGACGAATCAGCGGCCATAAACCTCGGCAAAGTTCCTTCTGGATCTCGGAAGTCACAGCATCTTGCAGAGTGGGACCGTTAAGCCCTTCAAACAAGAGCATATTCCGAGAACCTTCCTCCTAAGAAGGGGGAACAGCGACAGCCCTCTCGGTCTTCCCCATCCACTTGGCGCATACGTCTGGCCGGTCCAAGAACCGTGCCTGGCACGTAGGGTGTCGTGGTGGGATCGTGAGGGGCGCACCCCTCACGATCAACTCCTCAATACCTCGCTCCTCCTGGTGTTAACCCGAGGAGTTGAAGGTACGGGAGAGGCAGACCTGACGCTCCCTCGTTGCTCGCTGGCAGAACAGCAGGCTTGGAGGGCTGGCAGGCGATCGTCAACCCGTGGTGGCGATCGAGCTGCAGGCCTGGTCGAACCGTCTCGCTGTGGAGAACGGCTGGCTGGACTGAGCACAGCGGCCCGATCTCGAGTGTCAGAAGAGCTGGTGCTGGTTGCCACATACCCGATCGCTCTCTGTGAGAGCGACGGTCAGGCGACCTGCAGGGCTCCACTGTTACAGTGAGACCGGTGCTTGTCCTCACGGCACATCACGTCGCTGGGTTCCAGCCGTGGCTGGCACCCGGCGAACGGGAGGACCTCTTCCCAGCCTCAGCCCGTGGCCGGTCGTGGACCGTCACGTCCCCGGGTAGCCAGCTGTTCGCCGCGCGAGTGATAGCTGGTCTGGTGAGAGTCGCGTGAGCGGCTGTCACCAGTCTTCCGCCCCGTTGCCGTGAACCTGCCGCTGAGCGGACTCAGAGGGTCTGGTTCCTGGCTGCACGGTCGCTGGTAGTCCGACCGTACACTCGGTACCTCCCGCGAACGAGCAGGCCGAGACGGAACCCTGATGCAGTGGCAGAACCACTGACACCAGGCGAGGAAGTACCGTTTTATGTAGCCGGCCTCTGGTCCCCGTAGTCTTCTTCCTTGCGGAAGAAGAGACGGGCCCCGCTCCCGAAGGAGCAAGGAGGACAGCGGAACCCGGAACCCTCCCGTCCCACCTAGGTGACATGGTCCCGAGAAGCTCCCGAGGGAGACTTCTTAGGAGGGAGGAGGCAACCTTCTTCTTCCTCGGCTGTGAAGCCTTAGAAGTCGAAGGGAAGAGGCGGCAGCCGACGACGATGAAGAAGATGAAGACGACGACGACGACACCTTCCTCCTCTTCTTCGTCAGCTTCCTCAGGACAGACGTAAGATCTGCTCTCCAGGGCGGAGCCGGGGCTGCTGTAGCCGAAGCTACAGGGCCCGGACGCACCTGTACAGACAGACCCAAAGTCTGGGGTAGTACCACCACGAACAGGGACGACATCAGCAGGTATGGGCATCTCAGGACGGCAGGCACAGCCAGCACAGCATCGGTAGGACCGCCAGCGCAGCAACGGCAGGGACAGCCAGCGCAGCAACGGCAGGGACAGCCAGCGCAGCAACTGCATGGACAGTCAAGCCCAGAATCGGCAGGTACGGCAGGCAGCACCGGGAACACAGGAAGTGGAGCAGCAGCCAGCAACATCCATGGTGGTACCGGCGGCAGGTCCAGGGGCGAGCTCTAGTTGGCAGCGGAAGTGTGGTCGCTGCAGCGCGGCAACCACGAGCGGCGGCGGCACGCCCCCCTCTCGGTACGGCGAACGGCACTTCACAGCGGCTGTAGGCAAGACTGTTACCACGTGAGGTGATTACACCCAGGTGAGGAGGGACGTCGTCACCTGGAGCGTGGTCACCACTCCATGGGTGACCGCAGTAGGCCCAGGACATAGAACCGCAGCCCTGGACACTAGCACGCCCTGCAAATGGAAGGACGCCCCATACCTCACCAAGGTCCACCCTCGTGGCAGTAGCACCTGCGGAAATAACAGTAGTAGCGATTAGTGGGGGGGGAAGTCCCCTCGCGCGGGGGGGTGAGCCCTCTCCGAACGAGTGGAAGACCCGAATACAATTGTACATCGGGCACCGAGCGCCCTCCCCCGCGCTCGACGGATCGGTGGGCGAGGAGAAGAACGCCGATAACCTCCCCCCCCGGCCCCCCCCAAGGGGAAGGGCCATCCTGTGGGAGCTGAGCCGGGGGGGGTTCTCGTTCCCCACCCCCGCACAGCACCCATGTACCCAACAATAATATAAGAGCCCGAGAGCAATCGTGCCATCGGCCCGAATGCAAGGGCATAAGGATCAATTCCCTGACTGAGCGGAACTGAACCAAATAAATATTGATGCAATCAATAAAAAAAAAAGAATAAAATGAAAAAGAATCTTGCATTACGATTCACTCACAATGAATAAGGGCTCGGATCGAGCGCACATTTGCGCCCTCGGTACCGAGCGCAAGGGTAAAAGGATCCATTCCTTACTTTATGGATCAAGGTTTATGGAAACCTTGATCCATAATGAATTGATGCAATCAATATATATATATGAAAATGAAAAAGAATAACTGCGCTTGCGATTTCACTTCATACAAATAAAAACGGGGAAGGATCAATTCCCGGTAAATAGCGGAAACATTGATCCCAGTAAACATGCAATCTCAATAAAAATATGAAAATGAAAAAGAACTGCACTTGCGATTTCACTTCATTCAAATAAAAAGGGGAAAAGATCAATTTCCGGGTAAGCTCGGAAACTGATCCAAAATGAGTATTGCCACAATCAAAATAAATATATGAAAATGAAAAAGAATACTGTACTTGCGATTCCACTTCCATACTAGAATAAGTTTCCGTGCCGAGCGCATTCGCTCGGCAACGAGCATACAGGTCAAAAAAATATAAATGAAAAGAGCACTACTTACGATTTTCATCTACACATTTCCAACCAAAATATACGCTCGGAGCGAGCGCTCTTCCCGCCCTCGGCACCGAGCATACACAATACGAGGATCATTTCTGGGAAAATGAATTCCCGCACTTACGCCCTTCAGTCCCGCACTCGGGTAATCGGAGGGCGTGGTGAAACCAAGATCCTTTAATTCACAATTGAATTCCAATGGAAATAATATGAAATGATTGTACTTACATTCAGTTTCACTAGATAAATAGAAAAAGAAAAACACAACCATGCGAAAGCAACGACGATAAAGCGGGCAGAGAGCGATGATACACGTCCACACGCCAGCAGGCCGAAAGCAAAAGTGATTTGTTTACCTACCAGTCGCGCGTGCAAGTCAGGCGTCTGTCGGACAAGCAGTTAACTACCGAACCCCTTGTTCGAAAAAGCTTACGACCTATCCAGCTGCCGCTAGTACCTCCTATTGTAAAAAGGACCGAAGGTTTGTATGCCGTGTCGAACAATTGCCTGATGCAGTGCCTCCTAAATCGCCTGAAGAAGTGCCTCTCAAATCACCTGAGTCAGTGCCTCCTGAAGCACCTCCTTAAGGTGAAGAGGCACCCTCAGAGGAGATTAACTCCTTTGCTTATCTGTCCAGTCATATCTTCATCTTTAATCAACATTCATCATTGGTGAGTACCCTATTTACGTATGTTGTACTATAGTAAAAAAAAATTTTAATGTTCATACATATTTTGTTTTCTCTCTCTCTCTCTCTCTCTCTCTCTCTCTCTCTCACTCTCTCTCTCTCTTCTCTCTTCTTGTGATTTTACATACAACTGTTTTCCCTTGTAAAAAGAAAACTGGAAGACTTAATTAGCGTAATGAATAAAAATGTGCATGACTGAATACTTATGGGTGGGGGGGGACTGGCTTATTTTCACAAACGTAACTACATCATACAGTATGTGCATATGCCATTTTTAACCTTCAAATGTAAGATTTACTTTGAAAATAGTATCAATGATATTTCAAAGATTAATATGTACATAGTAATAGGAGGATATCTTAATGTTATTTGATGTAGGATGGTATTTTTAGGGATACTTTGGTGTTTCCACATTCAAGATAGGAGTTACAAGCATTTTTAGAGGGGGCTGCAAGTATTCGTGGGTTCTAGCTATTCATAGGAGGGTCTGGTACGCATCCCTGTGAATACGGGGGGAACACTGTACCTGGGACCAGGACAACAGGCTTGTAAAAAAAACCCCCGCCAAACCTCCCTTGGACTTAGTATGCCTCCTCCCTGGTGCTGGGGAGTCTGACAGGGACCTTTGTCTAGGAGCATCAAAGGCTGAGCAACCACCTCCTCCACTGCACAACACTCCACTATTACAAGGTTAAACTCCTGTTAACCCAAAAACAACAAGACTGGCAATGGCATAGAAAGTAAGCGAGGGAGACCAGGAAAAAAAAAAATAAAAAAAAAAATAGAGGGCTAGTAGCAAGAGAGAAAAATTGGATGCAGGGAGAGCTTACCCCTAGATGATTGGGAGCCAGCACTGGGTTGCTCCCAGGATGTGCAAGAAACAACAGCTAACTTGCAGTAATTATCATTATTATTAAAAAGGGTTTTGTGTTCCAGACCTCTGAGTCTTAAGTAGACTCTTCTTGGGCTGGTTCTCAAGGATTAATTCTGGAGAGAGGAGAGAGAGAGAGAGAGTGAGAGAGAGAGAGAGAGAGAGAGAGAGAGAGAGAGAGAGAGAGAGAGAGAGACGAGAGAGAGGAGAGAATTAATAAAAAAAGAAAAAAATAATAAGAGAAAATTAAATAAATAAAAATAGGAGAAAAAAAATTAAAGACTATTTAAGAAACCTGTCGTTATTAAAAAAATTTATGAAGTTTTGTTAATTGGAAATCTTGCTTTCAGCAGAATAATTTTCATTTTTGAATTCTGTAGATAAAATTGATCTTTGTTGGGGGCCCAATTTGGGCATTCAACAAGTAAACTGTTGCACTGTCATGGGTGCTTGACATCTATTGCACTTCATTGGGTCAGCATGTGGTGTCGTCATCAAGTGACCATGCGAGAAATCTTGTGTGCCATACCTACAGGAGCCTTGTTAGGATTACCTCTTTTTTGATCTTTTCTTTTTGTGAAGATGTCCTCCATGCATACACTTCAGTTTTTATACTTTTAAGCTTATTTGTGGTTGCACCACGGACCATTCTCTTTTACCAATCTTGATATATTAATGGTTTGACAGATGTTATCCAGTCCTGACACTGGGGCATGGTGTGTCTGTTTGGAGGGATAGTGCAGGCTAATTTGGCAGCAGAGTCTGCATTTTCATTCCTTTTATTCCATGTGTGCTGGAATCCAACAAACTTCTATTGATAATCCTGAATTGGAGGAGTTGATGAATTTTCATTTGTATTTCTTCTACTATTTGGTTTACTGGTTTATACTGACTTATAGCATCTATAGCACTACATGAGTCACTGAAAATAATAGAGGCACTTGCTTTTTTTCTCAGATATAATATCAGGAGCCATTTGTATGGCAGTGAGTTTGGCAGTAAATA
This sequence comes from Macrobrachium nipponense, assembly GCF_015104395.2. Lineage (NCBI taxonomy): Eukaryota > Metazoa > Arthropoda > Malacostraca > Decapoda > Palaemonidae > Macrobrachium > Macrobrachium nipponense. The sequence goes on from NC_087219.1 coordinate 19,141,357, forward strand.
TTGATGATGTTAAAGGTAGCTTCTTTTGATTAATATATTTCTGGGCTCAGCTCGTGTCGCTGCGCGAAATATCCTTTAATCTATTATTTCTAGGGTAAAAATGTTACTAACACATACCAGAGAATAAATAAAATAAAGAGAAAGGTCAGTATAACTGACTCGCTCACCTCCAAGAGGGTGTCGGTATGAAACACTAGGCGAGTGAGACCACTACCACGAGCCAAAAAACCAATAAAATCTCCCACAACAAAAAACCCTCCATGAGGAGCCGACCCACAGAGTGAGCAGCTCGTACTACTACTACTCCATCCCATGCTGCCGACTGGCTGCGCCTCTGGTGGCCATCCTTTTCAGTTAGCGCACACGAGTCACACGTGATATTTTTCTCTCTGTGTTTTTTGTGCCCTTTCGTTGGATTTATCTATGATGGAGCGTGCAGATATTGCAGCAGCTAAGTTGAGTACTCAGTATTTATAGTTAGTTGGTTTTTTTCCGGCCCTCAGTCAGTATTTGGCCGTTTTTTAGGTATAAATACGAACTCGGGGTCGGAAGCATGGCAGCATGGTTCTGCCGCGTGTGGGTTCGTTCTCGGTCTCCCATACCTAGAACATCCCCTTATCTATATACGCTCTATATTTATTATCCATTTTACTTAGGGTACTGTCTACTCAGGTTTGTCATGCATGCATGTCTTTTACCTTATGTAGGCTTCTTCTTTCCAGACCCTAGTCCCGGCTCTTAGTATCGGCCTCTGACTAGCTTTGAGTGGTAGACTTTCCTTCGGGTTAGTCGTACACTCCTGGATTTTTTCTCCTACTATATTGTTTTCTTTCTTTTATTTTAGTTTATTATAACATGTATTTTGTTGTGGCTAGGTTAGTTAGGCGTCTGGCTTAGCCTAGGTCCTGGCTCCTTGAGCCTATGCTACCGCTCATCAGTTCGGTTGCTTCCCTATAGCATCTCTCTGATCAGTCGTTTTGGCCCAGTAGGTCTCCATGCTACCGCTTTTCAGTTCAGTTGCTTCCCGATAGCATCTCTCTGATCAGTTGGTTGGTCCTAGGCTTAGTTGTTTTATTTTGGTCTTACCGCCTCGTGGTCACTACGCGATCACGAGACAGCCAGACGCCTGCCCAGTCCCCTTTCCTCCTCCCCCAGCTCTTCCATAGAGTCGGGGGAGGGTGGGTCGGTCTGCCCACGCTCGCTCCACATACCCGAGCATGCCTCCCTCTCTCCCCCCAGGCGGAGGCCGGAGGGGCCAGGGACGGGACAGACCCAGATGGTCGCGACCTCTCCGGCTTCTCGGTCCGGCACGGTGGTGATGTGGTGGGGGTACTGGCCTTTCCCCCCATCCGTTGCTTCCTTGTCGCTCCGGTTCGCTCGAGCCTGTATGTCTCCTCGCTCTTCCCGACCTTGCTAGGACTCCTTTCCTGATCGGAGTCCTGGAATCCAGAGGGAAGATGTTAGTCACCCAGTAGAGTGGACCGGAACATACAGTGGGTCCCTGCTAACCTTACCGCATTGCTGAGTTACTAAACTCCACTACGCACTGGACTTGGTCCGGTTCGTTTGAGTTTTAGGTTTAAGAGTTATCAGATTAACTATAAGTTTATCTTAAGTACCTTAAACCTTTTCCCCCCTCCCTTATATGTCTTACCGGATATCTCCGGGATTATAGCCTATTCAGGCGAGGCAGGGAGGGGTTATGCCCAAATTTTTTCCGAGCTCCGGCATGCAACGGAGTTCTGTCCTTTAGCCTGTAAGTGTTATTCTTTAAGATACTCATGTATCTTCCCACTTACAGGCCACCAACTGTAGCATCCGGGATGCGCCGCCCACACTTCAGGACCCATGTGGACACGAAGTTTGCCGGGTCCCATGCTCCATGCGCGACGCTGCACGGGGACATCCAGGTCTGGTACCATGAGACGTGTACCATATGACGATCTGTGAGCCAGCTTTTAGAAGGGGTGAGTATCCCATCTCCGGTAGCTGCTCCGCTTCTGTTTTAGTGCTTAAGTTTTCATCATCCACTTTAACTTAAGGCATCTAAGTTTAAGTTATATTTTAAGTTTTAGTTTTAAGTGATTCTTAAATCTAATCTACGCCCTCTCTTCCAGGCCGTCGGCAGTGAAGGATACCGCACTGGCAACCCTGCGGGCCTGGGTCGGCGGTTTTGGGAAGAAACGCCGCCAAGGGTATGCCCTACATCTTAGAGAAGCGGTTGGCGCTGTTAATCTTCCCCGGAGGCAAGGCGACAGGATACGTCGACCCAGTAGAGGCGGCCCCTACTATCGCCTTCATCCAACAACAGCTGGCTGCCTCATTAACTGATCAAGACCAGGATATCTCCACGGACGTCGCGACTCTAGACATTAATGTGGAACCTATGGTAGGTGTAGACGACCTGTTGGTCGAGGTAAGTAGGGTGGACACCCAAGGGTCACCCTTGGGTGTAACTGTTTCTTCTACTCCTGCAACCTCTCCATCCTTCCAAGGCTTTACAGGTGATGCATTATATACTCTTCCTGACGCTTCGGTTAGACCTAAGGTCAAGGGTCAAGCAGTGAAATCCTTGTCTAAGACGTCGTCGTCGTCTAAGAAGTCGACTTCGGCGTCATCCTCCTCACGTAAGTCTCCGGCTGCGAATCCCGGAGCAGACAAGTCTAAAGCTTCTAGCTCCGGCTCTAAGTCCTCGAGGAGTAATCCTCCAGAGAGAGGTCTCGCACCCCGCAGAGTCACCAGTTCCGCTACCCTTGGTTCCGATTCAGAGCCACCCATCCACCTCCGCAGCAGCTCCGGCCTTGGACTCCAATGCTGGCCTGTTGCAACAGGTTGGGCGACCTGGTGGGTTCCCTAAAGCGTAGCATGGAACAAATGATCTCTCGTCTGTCGGATAGGATTACTTCCAAGACAAACTCCATTATAGCCGGACTGAGAGAGCCCCCTCTAGCCTCCTCCTCCACTTTCCAATACGAGTGGAACTCAGCTTCCTCCGTATGACTCGCTACCTCCGTTCTCGATGAACAATCCATGGAGAAGTAGCGTCATACGCCCCCTTCCAACCCCCTTCCAAACGGTCTCATTTCCATACCGGAATCGGAACTCGAAGGATAGAGGACTTCGAGTTCTTCCCGGAAGACCTCCAGCCTCCGTTCATAGGCTAGCAACGGCTTACAGCTTCAGCCATGGTTCGGGATGATAGGGTACCAAAGGAGACAGTCCTCTATTCACGAGACCAGGCTCAGAGAGAATGGCTCAGATGTTAGAGGTACATGGATTGTTCTAATACCAAGGATACAACCTTTCAAGAGTCCCTTTACCATTTTCACAATGGATGAAGTACCCCCGCTCCCGTTCCTGACAAAGATCGCGAGTCTACCATCCCCCAGCGGCCCAGAAGGGGGAAACCCATGCTCAATTGAAGGAAGCAGATCCCACATCTCCGTTGCTCCTCAGCCGGAGAAGTTGTGGGAGGACTTGCCAAACACCTTCTCAGCTGGCAAACTCAAACCGGACTGTGCTATGGAGCAGTTTGGTGAAAGCTACCCAGGCTCCCGGATGGCCTTATTCAGGCTGAATTTGACGCGAAATCGCGATTAGCCAGATCAATTAACTCTATGGCTATGTCCGAGGTAGCAACCATAGCTTATGGCTCAGAACCGCTTTTTAAGCTCATGACCAAAGCCCTGACTCAAACGGTACAGTCGGATATGTTTGAGTTTGCCACTGCCTAGAACGAATTGTAGGAAGCATGTCCTACAAGAGGCACCAACCTTCGACATGGAGCCGAATAGGTTACTCTCGTCTAACATCTGGGGAGCAGATCTCTTCCCAGCGGCTATGGTGAAGGAAGTCCAGTCCAGAGGCTACGAGGCTGAACCAGAGCCTTAAGGACCGTTGGGGCCTTACGGCTAAGAGGAAGACAAGACCTAACCACCTAAAGGTAAGGGACAGAGGAAACCTAGGCGTTTCCATCCTTACCAGAAAAAGCAGGCCACGCTTTCCTCAGCAAGTTCCAGCGGTGCCCTTAGTGCAAACAGCCCAACCTTCCACCTCTAAGGCTCAATCACAGCCAATTTATGTGATATCCCCTCAGCTCAGCCCTCCCACCTCTTACGCCATCTCTCAGCTTACAATCAAGCCTTCGAGAGTCAAGCTTCACAGAAGTATGACCGCTCGGGTAAGGGAGGCAGAGGTAAGCGTTTCCTTTCGTGGGAGAGGATCGGGAGGTCCCTTTAACAGGGGAAAGCACTTCAGAGGAGGGCCGAGGCGGTTACCAGAACCAATGAAGAACTTCAGGTAGGAGGGAGGCTGTCACTTTCGCCACCGGTTGGAACTTCATTCAGCAAATGGGCTCAGAGCATAGTGTCAAAAGGCCCTGGGTTGGAGCTGGTTGACGAACCCACCTCCATCCAGACCTTTCCGTCAACTTTCCTTCCAAAGAATTGGACAGAGTACGCAAAGGACCTCCTTCAAGAAAGGAGCTATAGCGAGAGTCAAGAGATTAAAATTTCAAGGTCGCTTGCTCAGCGTGCCAAAGAAAGGCTCACAAAAAAGTAAGAAGGGGTAATCTTAGACTTGTCCCGCTTAAACTTAGCCATCCGCTGCGACAAGTTCAAGATGCTCACGATCTCACAGGTGCGGACCTTACTTCCCCGTGGGGCCGTCACCACCTCTATCGATCTTACAGACGCCTACTATCAATATCCCTATTGCAAGACACTTCCGTCCGTATCTGGGTTTCAAGATAGGAGACCATGGCATTCTCCTTCAAGGTAGTTCCCTTCGGACTCAACGTGGCACCCAGGGTGTTCACGAAACTAGCGGAAGCGGTAGTGCAACAACTCAGATCACAAGGGATTATGGTAGTAGCGTATCTCGACGATTGGTTGATCTGGGCTTCAACAGTCGAGGAATGCAACGGAGCTGCACTGAAAGTGATTCAGTTCCTGGAATATCTAGGCTTCAAGATAAACAGGACCAAGTCAAGACTCACTCCGAGTCAGACTTTCAGTGGCTGGGCATTCAATGGAATCTATCCTCCCATACTCTGTCGATTCCATCAACCAAAAGGAAAGAAATAGCGAAGTCAGTCAAGCAATTTCTAAGTCACAAACTGGCGTCAAGGAGAGCTCAAGAGAGGATCCTGGGTTCTCTCCAGTTTGCATCAGTGACGAACGTCTTAATGAAAGCCACCAAACTGAAAGACCTAACCAGAATCTGGCGCTCACGAGCAAATGTCAGGGCCAGGGACAAACTATCCTCAGTCCCTCTGATTCTAAAGAATCGTCTTCGGCCGTGGGCGAAAGTCAAGAATTTGTCAGTGTCAGTACCCCTTCAGTTCCCTCCACCGGGGATTACCATTCACACAGACGCGTCCTTAAGCGGTTGGGGAGGGTATTCACAGATCCAAAAAAAAAGGTTCAAGGAACTTGGTCACTCAGTTCAGTCAGTTCCATATAAACGTACTGGAGGCAATGGCAGTGTTCTTGACTCTAAAAAGGTTGCGCCCACCAAAGTACTCCCACATAAAGCTAGTTCTGGACAGCGCAGTGGTAGTACATTGTATAAACAGAGGAGGTTCCAAGTCACGTCATCTAAATCATGTGATGGTAGCCATCTTCTCCCTGGCAGACAAGTTCAGTTGGCATCTCCTCCTCCACTCACATAGCTGGAGTGAGAAACGTCATAGCAGACGCGTTATCCCGTTCAGTGCCCCTAGAGTCGGAATGGTCACTGGACAACAGTTCGTTCCAATGGATCCTTCAAAGAGTCCCAGGGCTACAGGTGGATCTCTTCGCATCTCAAGCGAATCACAAACTTCCCTGTTATGTAGCCCCCAACCTGGACCCTCTGGCCTATGCCACGGACGCCCTGGCTCTAGACTGGAAACAACTGGAAGAAGATTTATGTCTTTCCCCCAGTGAATCTTCTTATGAAAGTTTTAAACAAACTCAGGACGTTCAAGGTCAAGTGGCTCTAGTAGCCCCAGACTGGCCGAAGAGCAATTGGTATCCCTAATTCTGGAGCTGGGCCTTCGTCCTCTTCGGATCCCCAATCCCAAGCTCTCCAGTCAGTACAAACGGAGACTGTGTTCACTTCCTCAGGGATTCTCAAAACCCTAACTTTATGGATTTCATGAAGTTTGCGGCAAAAAGAGATGCGAATATGACCCTCAGAATATCTCTTCTTGGAATCCGATAAAAGGGATTCAACTTTGAGACAGTACGATGCTGCTGTCAAAAAGTTAGCAATCTTCCTGAGAGAATCTGATATTAGAATCATGACAGTTAAATTCAGCTATATCCTTTTTTCAGATCCTTATTTGAAAAAGGTTTAGCAGCTAGCACGATTACGACAAACAAGTCAGCCTTGAAAAAGATATTTCAAATTTGGGTTCAACATAGACTTGACGGATTCCTACTTCTCGTCTATTCCTAAGGCATGTGCTAGACTTAGACCTTCTGTAAGGCCTACGTCAGTTTCATGTTCTTAACGATGTTCTAAACTGGCTTCAGAAACCGATAATGACACATGCTCGTTTATAAGCTCTTAAGGAAAACCTGTTTTTATTAAGCTTAGCTTCAGGAGCAAGAATTTCAGAACTGTCGGCTTTATCTAGAGATCCGGATCTATTCAATTCCTTCCCACAGGGGAAGTACTACTTTCTCCGGAACGTAGCTTTTTAGCAAAGAATGAAGATCCTTTGATGAGGTGGGAACCTTGGAAGGTACTACCCCTTCCCACAAGATGTATCTCTTTGCCCAGTTACAACCTTACGAGCCTTTCTGTCCAGGACCTCCTCATCCTCATCGGGTCCCCTCTTTAAGAGGGAAAAAGGTGGTACTTTATCCATTAAAGGCATCAGGCAGCAAATCCTTTGGTACTTTATTAAGCAAGCCAATCCTGACTCTTTCCCGAAAGCACATGATGTTAGGGCAGTAGCCACCTCATTAATTATTTCCAACACATGAACTTCGATGAGTTGAAAAAGTATACCGGATGGTAATCGCCGACAGTGTTCAACGCCATTACCTTAAGTCCTTGGAAGCTCTGAAATTTCAGCAGTAGCAGCGGGAAGCATAGTTTCCCCTGATTCTAGTTAATTTGTAGTAGAAGATTCAGTCCTCCTTTCTACCTGCTTCACCCACAGTTCGTCTATTCCTAACCGTGTTCATTTACATTCACCTGGTGTCTTAGCTGCTTTTATGATGATGTAGTGGGTGCCCCTTAGTTTTTGCTAGGGACACTCACAGATGATTATGGATTTTGATCTCATGGATGTTGACCCCTTATTTTTATGCTAGGGGATACATCTCATTTATAATGGTTACGGGTTTTGTATATTAAGTCATATGCATTCCTTATACATTATCATTGTTGTTTAATTTGTTCATTTGACTACTCTAATTGCTATTATATTTGATACATGCTTTACACAGATACCATTTTGTTACATGTAAGCCATTTACCTCTGTACATATGTAAATTACCTTATGATAAGAATCATGTTTAGTATTAGGGTAATTTAAGCATATTTCTATTTTGTATCACTGTGTATTTGTAATCTTTTTAGCAATTATATTCTTTTTTATATTTACTTTATTTTTTATTTGAGACCTATTCTTTTTTATTTTATTACTTTTGTTTACAATCTTGTGCTATTTCTCTGGTACGATTTCGCGCAGCGACACGAGCTGAGCCCAGAAAAGGGATTTTGACGTAAGGAAAAATCTATTTCTGGGCGATTGGCTCGTGTCGCCAGCGAAATCCCACCCTACCCATCCCTTCGCCCAAGATTGTCTGCTAACTTCAGGATGGCCACCAGAGGCGCAGCAGTCGGCAGCATGGGATGGAGTAGTAGTAGTACGAGCTGCTCACTCTGTGGGTCGCTCTCCTCATGGAGGGTTTTTTTTTGTTGTGGGAGATTTCTATTGGTTTTTGGCTCGTGGTAGTGGTCTCACTCGCCTAGTGTTCATACCGACACCCTCTTGGAGGGTGAGCGAGTCAGTTATACTGACCTTTCTCTTTATTTTATTTATTCTCTGGTATGTGTTAGTACATTTACCCTAGAAATAATAGATTAAAGGATATTTCGCTGGCGACACGAGCCAATCGCCCAGAAATAGATTTTTCCTTACGTCAAAATCCCTTTTTTCGAATATGCAGCTGCTCCTACTCCAATATTATTTTTGGAGCCGTCTGTATATACCATGAATTTGCCTCCTTTACTTCTAATGTGCTCCAAAGCATGTTGGCAGTACATTTCTGTGCTAGTCATTTGTTTTTTAAGCAGGTATGATAGGGATGTACATGTTTTTATTCGTTTTAACATCCATGGTGGTGGCAATTCTATTGGTGGGTGAAAAATTGGATTTACGTTATAAAAGTTCATTAGGTATTTAGCTCTTTTTGGAAAAGAGCTAGTAATATGAACTTCTGTTACTGGATTATAATTTTGAAAGCAGAAGCGAGCTTGTTGGGGACGATCAGAATGCTCCTGTGCACAATCGCATGCCTTCATGGTGCAATGCATCGAGAGGTTTTAATGTAGATTCTGAGGTGGATGAATATATTGGACAGCAGTAATCTATTATGGATAAGACTGTTGCCTTACATATTGTTAATAAAATGTCTCACTTTGCTCCCACTTAGTGTGTGATAACTTTTTCAATATGGCGAGGGCTTTGATGCCCTTGGCTTTAATGTATTTGATGTGCTCTTTCCAATTTAAATATTGATCAAATATCACTCCCAGATATTTGATTTTTGTACAAAATTGTATTTCAGTGCTATAAAGGTGAAGTTTGATCGTTTGGTTCTTCAGACATCTTTTGTCTTTGTAGATGATTGCTTTTGTTTTATCAGTTGAAAATTTAAATCCAACTGAATTTGTCCAACTACATATATTTGAAATGGCAGTATCGAGAACTCCCTGAGCATGTCTCAAATTACTACTCGTATAGTAAATAGCAAAGTCATCAATATATAAACTGTTTTTTTACACCACTTGGTAAATTTATAGTGATGTCGTTAATTGCTAAAGCAAACAATGTACAGCTCAAGACACTACCTTGAGGGATTCCTTCTTCCAGTTTATAGGTTACTGAGTAGGAATTTCCAACTCTTACTTGAAAAGTTCTGTTTGTTAAGAAGTTCTTAATAAATATTGGTAAGTGACCTCTTAATCCCTTGGAGTGGAGTTTTTCCATGCTGTTATGTTTCCATGTTGAGTCATATGCTTTTTCTATATAAAAAAAATATAGCTACTACTAATTTTTTTTTTCAAAGCCTTTTTTGATATGATCCTTTAAATATGTTAAGGGATCTAGGGTTGATCTGCCAGCTATTGAACCTGATTGTGTTGGTGTTAAAATGGATTCTTTGGTTATTTCATACGTTAATGGTGCATTAACCATTTTTTCTAAGATTTTGCATAGGCAGCTTGCTAGGAATATCGGTCTATAACCGGATGGATTACTTGCATCCTTTCCTGGTTTATTTATTGGAATTATTATGGCATGTTTCCATTTATCAGGAAAGACACGTTTTAGCCAGATATTATTATAAAATTTTAATAAATATGATTTAGCTATAGGAGCTAATTTTTCTATCATTTCAAATATTTTATCGTATCCTGGTGCGGAGGGATGACAAGAGTTGATGGCATTATCTAGTTCATCCATGTTAAAAATATAATTATATTCCAGGTCTTCAAGAGTTTCAAAATTGAGTATGTATTATATTTTCTTTTTGTTTTCTGATATTTTGGAAATGTATATCTAGGCTGGAGTAAGCACTGATGTTTTCAAAATGCTTTCCAATTATATTTGATATTTCATAAGTATCATGACATATTTTTCCATTTAGATGTATTGCACTTCTTGGAGGTCTTATATGTTTTCCATTGATTTTCCTTATCTTTTACCAGATATCCCTTGTGGATGTGTTTGAAGATATGTTTGAGACATTCTTTCCATGATGCAATTATTTCAGCTATTACTGTTTTCTAAATTTGGCTGTATATTTGTTACATAGTGGTTTAATGTGGTTAATTGTTATATTTGTTACAACTATTTTGTTTAACATGTTTATATTATAGGGCATTTTTTTGAGTGATTTAAGGCGAGTTTTGAGTCTGTTAAGATTGCAACCCAATATATGTTTTATTTTGCTTAAGGTTGTTAAGGTTGGGTTCCACCATGGGACAGGGGATTTTGTGGAATGTGATTTGGTTTTTGGAATGCTTTTATCTGCAGCATTTATTATGAATTTTCAGAAGGATTCACATGAAGTATTGTGATTTTTGTTATGCGGGAATGGTGGTATGTTTTGAGTGTATAGGAAAAATTGATCCTAATTAGCTTTTTGGATATTAGATTTTGTAGGTGGCAATATTTTGATATTACTTAAGTAGTTCAGTATGATTGGGAAATGGTCACTTGTGTATGAATCGTCTAGGACATTCCATTCAAATTTCTCGGCTACATCATTTAAACATAATGAAATGTCAATTGAGGAAAAGGTTAGGTGTGCATTTGAAAAATATGTTGGAACTTCACTTTCATTGAGAAAACACAGGTTGTGTTTCATTATAGTTTTTTCTATGTTGGTTCTGGATATGTCAGTGGGGTTATTAGTATCCCATAATGGATTGTGTGCGCTAAAATCTCCTACTATAAGTAGGGGTTCGTGTCTACTTTTGCTAATAAGTTTAGAAAAATCACTAAAATTTGCATTGAAATTTTGCTGTTTATATAAATTATAAATAGTGATTTTACTTTATGCATATACAGTTTAATAGCTGTTATTTGATATGGCATAGATGGTATATTGAAAGGTTCATGTTATGCTATTATGAACGTACGTATATAGCTGTGCCTAATTTTCCACCGTCAGTTGGTGAATAACAGGGAATTTCATAGTGTTGGATATTTGTAGGGTTACTTCCTATATGCTGTAGACATATGCACATTGGGTTGTGGTCTCGTATGATTCTTTGTAATTCACCAAACGTAGTTGGGTTAAGAGACCATTTATATTCAATTGAATGATTTTATAATTCCATTATTGGGAGGAATTGGGTGTTAAATTCTGTAAATTAATTGCCGATTTTACTTTGCATCGAGTAGTTTATGCATTTGAATTTAATTAGAGGTTTTTTAATCATTGTATTTGTATGTTGGTTATTAGATTCAGCAGTTGTTTCATAATTGAATATTAACAAGTCTATTTTTATTTTATAATTTGCTTTAGTATTTTAAGGATTCAGAACATAATTTGTTCTTGTGTTGGTGTGTCACAGGGCATTTCCTTAATTCAATAAAATTGTTTATACAACTTTGTGCTGTGCCCTCTGTCTTGGTAGGTTCCACGTTGGCCGAGTGCATTTCGAGCTCGGTTACCAATCCGGTGGTCCGACATTTGATTCTCGGCTCGGCCAACGTGGAACCAGAGGAATTTATTTCTGGTGATAGAAATTCATTTCTCGATACAATGTGGTTCGGATCCCACAATAAGCTGTAGGTCCCGTTGCTAGGTAACCAATTGGTTCCTGGTCACGTAAAAATATCTAATCCTTCGGCCAGCCTAGGAGAGCTGTTAATAAGCTCAGTGGTCTGGTAAAAACTAAGATATACTTAACTTAACTTAACTCTGTCTTGGTGGTTAGTTGGTTATATATACTTACAAAGAACTCATTACAACCACAAGACAAAGCATGCTTGTTAATGTTAATTATTGGTTCAGAAGTATTTGATCTAGCTTTAGAAATTTCTGGTTTTGTAATTCTATTGGTCCTTTTCTGTAGTAATAGGACTATTGGTTTGAGGGGTTATTTGTTTTGTTGTTGTTAATGGAATATTTGGGTCTTGTGGATGGTTGGGGAGTGATAGTTTACATTTTGGTTTGTTTAACTTGGTATGATTTCCATTGGTAATATTTGATGGGAATTGTAAAGAGTTATTAATTGATTCTTTACTGTCCAGATGTTGGCTGTTTGATTAGGATTGAGGGCAATTGTGTATTTCCACTTGTGATGAGGTTAGTACAATATCTTTTTTAAAATGTTCTCCTGGTGTAGTTGGAGTTTCTTTGGATTAATTGTAATTTTCAATATTGACTTTTTTCCCCCTAGATGGGGTTCGTTCTAATATTCATTCTAATATTCTTTTCTTTTTGTCAGTTCGATTATTACTATTATTCTTTTCCATGGATATCTGAATCTCCTATGTCATTACAGTAGGGCCTCGTTAATCACGGGGGATAGGGCCCAGAACCCCCCCCGTGATAAGTAAATACCCGTGTTATCCTGGTACCCCCCCTGAAAATTGCTTTAAACCGCCTACTTTAATAATTAACCCACCCAAGACCACTATTTCAATGTTTATAACTGCCTACTTTAGTTCAAGCACCAAATATTTCTTCAACTATCACCTTAAACTAAATTCAAGACAGTTTCAAAGTTATTCTTGCCTTTCTTCAATTTCCCCTGCATCAGATCAGCAAACAAAATTATAATTACCTAACAATTCCTTCTATTTTCACGATTTGGCTGCTGCACCAAACTAAAGGTACATAGTATATCTATTTCATGAATCAACATATTTATGATAAAAAAAAACATGATTTACTGTAATGATTACAGCACCCAACTATAATATTAATGTATAAACAGCAAAATACAGCAATAAAAATCTAGTTTTGTCTTTTGTTTATGTTTAGAATCAGCTGATGGACGTTTATTACCGAAAGAATTATTTAGGAAAACAATTTAAGTTGCTAAAAGAAACGAATTTATTAATGGAATTATTATTATTAACTTTGTACATAATATTTGATTTATGATAGTATTGTGGACAGTAATTTCATACTTCATTGAGAGAGGAGAGCGAGAGAGATGAGAGAGAGAGAGCAGAGAGAGAGAGAGAGAGAGAGAGAGAGAGAGAGAGAGAGAGAGAGAGAGAGAGAATTTTGCTATTTACATTCATAGTATTTGAAAATTTGTGAATGAGTTTTATTCTAAAAATGCATTTAGTCATGAAAAGAAGAAGAAAACAGTAATTAGCGAATCTTGCGCTGTGTTAAAATTCGTGATTTCGTTAATTTTCCGGAATATACGTAGCATTTGGGCTTCACAAAAAAAGTAAGTAAAGTGATTTATGACAGAGTTTAGAGGATATGTACTTACGTAAAAATACATCGGTACTTTGTAGAACGGTGACGTCACGGTGGTCATATGTATTTTTTTCGTAAATGAATATACATTTATGATAAAAAATAGTTACTGTACTGCTTAGAGTACCACACTGTAATATTAATGTAATCACATCAGAATAAAGTAATCATTGGTCAATTGTATACTGTAAACATGTAAAGTGTAGTTTTTGGTCTTTTGAAAAATGGATTCCCCAAGGAATTCTTCCTTGAGAGGCTTTTTATTATGAAGATATGCCAATAATATATAAGATTTTGCATTTATTATGAAATAATATTTATATAAAATGGTTTTATTACGTTTACGCTTCGTCGCCGATTGTAAACAACATACGATAATCTATGACAATTATCGTTTGTATGACTGCAGTGTTCAGAGAAGTTGATTATGTTATACCAAAACAATAATGAAGTTCGAATTGAAAATTTATGTTTTCCTAAATGTTATTACTACTGTAATAAACTACTACTATTAAACATTTCTAAAAGGTTAAGAATGACAAAGGTGCTGTGAAGGTGTAACATGATTTACATTTCTGCTGGCCGCCTCAACTACAAGTTTTGATGTCAATGACATTGAGTTATTCCATGAATAGGCTATATATTATGAAGATATGCCAATAATATATAAGGTGTGAATGGTTTTATTACCTTTATTGTCAGTTAATATCATAATGTGAAGTCTGTTCATGCATTTGTTGGTTATCGGAACGACCGGACGAGGCTTAGCCTACCACCGACAAGCCCACAATGCTGTGATTCATACCAGCGATATATAGACTGAGAAGTGGTCCAAGAAAAAACTCGTGATTAACTGAATCCGTGATTGCTGATCCGTGACTAAGCGAGGCCCCACTGTAGTGGTACTGGTGGATATATCAACATGCTTGTTTTGGGGTTCAGCATTATTGATATGAGAATCAGTTTGTACCTTTATAATATCTTGTTGTTTCTTATTAATGTGATCGATATTTAGATTTTTAGTTACATTTGCGAAAGAGTGGCTTTTAGATGGATTACTGCCTCCTCGTACTTTTAGCTCGGAGTTTAGCTTCTTTGACTGAGATTCCTGTTCTATTCATCAACAACTGGAGCTCTGTGTTGTATTGATAAAAGGAGCATTCCTTAGATTTTGCGTGAGGGGATTGTCCACAGTTAATACATTTTGGAGATTTACATTTCCAATTAGTAGTTTGGGTGTCTGATGCACATACTGCGCATACTGCTTTACTATGGCATTTTTTGTATATGAGCCCATACTTTGAACATTGAGTGCACTGAAGTGGTTTTGGTATAAATGGACGCACTTCTCTATTTTGTCCAAGAATTTTGATTTTGAGTGGGAGATCTTGGCCTGTAAATTTTATTTTTGCAATATTATTTTGTTTATTTTTATTTTTCCTACTTGGAATTGAGTAGATTTCTAAATCATGTACAGTGGTACCTCAGGATACAAAATTAATCGGTTCCGAGGTGGCCTTCATAACCTGAGTTTTTTGTATCTTGAACCGCATTTTACATGTAAATTGCCTAATTCGTTCCAAGCCCTACAAAAGCACCCCAGTAATTTTTTTAACAAAGCTAAATTGACCAATAGACAATGAAATACAGTGGTCCCCCCGTATTCGCATTCTCCGGATTCGCGGACTCACACATTCGCGAATTTTTCTTTGGAACCTATCTAGAAATTATTCGCGGACGGACTCGCCCATTCGCGGAATTTTCCGACGAAAATAATCACTAATTAGTGTATTTTGATGTTTATTTTCATGACTAAATACATTTTTATGATACAAAAAATGATTTACAATTTTCAAATATTAAATTTTGATTAATACTGTATTAGTAAGTTTAATAAGTTTAAATGATATCACATAAAAATAATAATTCTCTCTCTCTCTCATCTCTCTCAAAAAATCCTCTCTCTCTCTCGTTCCTCTCTCTCTCTCTCTCAATCATCCTCTCTCTCTCCTCTCTCTCTCTCTCTCTCTCCTACAAAGATGTATGTTTTTTTGTATGATAAATAAATGATTTACTACTTTCCAATATTAATATTAATTTATACAGCAATAATATAAATTCATTAAAGAAAATACCATAGTGAATTAGTAAGATTTTAGCTTATAAATTTAAAAAAATTATGGAAGAATGAAGGAAATCCCAGTCTTCTTTCTCTAACTTCATGTACTAAAATGTCCATACGTATCAAGTTAAGTGACAGGAGGGGAAGGAGCTGTTGTGCTGTTGCCATCAAGTGCTCATGAAATTCCCCCCCCCCCCCCCCTACCCCCCCCCCCCCCCCCCCTCTCACTCTCTCTCTTTCTCTCTCTCTCTCTCTCTCTCTCTCTCTCTCTCTCTCTCTCTCTCTCTCTCTCTCTCTCTCTCTCTCTTCTCATTTACTGAGACTCGAGATTTTTTTTTTTTTTTTATAGTACTTGTACTATATGCTTTTAATACTTTCAAATAATAATAATAATAATAATAATAATAATAATAATATAATAACTAATAATAATAATAAACTAAAAATAAAAATAATAATGATGATGATAACTGTAATTACAAAAATTCATATTATGTGATAGTATTTTAAAGAAATACAATACTAATCTATCCATGTCACTTTTAATTAAGGCTAACTCTCTCTCTCTCTCTCTCTCTCTCTTTTGCCACACAAAATAATAATGTGTCATAGTGGTAACTCCCTCCCTCTCTTTCGCTGAAAGTGTTATAAGTATTTTTTGAGAGAACAGAGAGATAAACATTCACTCTCTCTCTCTCTCTCTCTCTCTCTCTCTCTCTCTCTCTCTCTCTCTCTCTCTCTCATCTCTCTCGTCTCTTACCGAGATGAAAAGAATTTTTATGGTACTAGTATGTAAAATGTTTATTGATAATTTCAGTTATTTAGTAATAATAATAATAATAATAATAATAATAATAATAATAATAATAAAATAATAATAATAATACAACTGTAATTACAAAATTCTAATGATAGTAATTTTAAAGAGATGAAAATTACCTTTCCATTTCACTTGTAAGGATAACTCCTCTTTCTTACCGAGATGAGATAATTTTTATGGTAAATGCACGTGTTTATTTTATTTTCAAATAATAATAATAATGATAGAAGTAGTAATAATACGATAACTAATTTCAAATGAAAATTCTTCCCTTCGTCTTTTTCTGTATCAATTTCCCTACCTCATAACTCCAGTGATGCTCGGAGCTGGGAAAGTAACAATGCCATACAATGGTCAACGAATTAATGGTTTTATGTAATCTCTCTCTCTCTCTCTCTTACTGAGATGAGATCATTTTCATGGACATGTATGTAATAAGTTTATCATTAATATTTTCCAATAATACTATAAACTGTAAGTACAAAATTCATACTGAGTATTTTAAATACAATAATCATTCCATTCTCTCTTTTAAATACTGTAAGGACAACTTCTCTCTCTCTCTCTCTCTCTCTCTTCTCTCTCTCTCTCGTCCTCTCTCTCTCTCTCTCTCTCTCTCTCTCTCTTCCACAAGAACTTGTAACATTTGGTGTTTCTATTCTTCTTTTATCTCTCTCTCTCTCTCTCCTCCTCCTCTCTCTCTCCCCTTCTTTCTAGCAAAAGAATTGATAGGTGTTTCTATTTCTTCCTTTTTATGTCCTCTCTCCTCAGCAAAAAAGAAAGTTGAATTGACAGACAAACGTCCTTGCACAGTCCTTTCTCTTTCTCTCTTTTTCTGAAGAAATATTTGTATTTATGGGAGGGGAAAAAATTTGCCTACAGACGTTCATTTCAATCTATTGAAACCGTAAGGAGTTATTCTCTCTCTCTCTCTCTCTCTCTCTCTCTCTCTCTCTCTCTCTCTCTCTCTCTCTGTGTGTGCTATTGACTGTTTATATATTTCTAATGGTAAAATGTTTAAGATGACTTTAAAATTATATTAATAATACCAATTCAATGGTATATTTGATGTAGGATAATACTTTAAGTAGACATTTGGTATTTGTGATTTCACATACAATTGCTTCCTTTGTAAAAAGAAAATGGATGTCTCAAATAGTAACAGTATGAAAGAAAACATGCATGACTGAATACTTATTGGGGGACTGAATTATTTTCACATACGTAACTAAGTCATGCAGTACGTACATAGTATGTATTTATGTATAACCATAAAATGTAAGATTTACTTTAAAACAGTATTAATAATATTTCAAAGATTAATATCAACCATAATAGGATATTTTATGTATATTTGATGAAGGATGGTCTTTTTAGGGATACTTTGGTGTTTGCATGTTCAGGATAGGAGTTTATGAGCATTTTTAGAGGGGGGTTCCAAACATTCGCGGATTCTAACTATTCGCGGGGGGGTCTGGTACGCATCCCCCGCAAATACGGGGGGACCACTGTACAACAATTTGGACCATTCAATACCTAACTTAAACTACATATATACTACTAATATGTACTACATACCTGTAAATACAATGTAATAGTGTACATGGTATACAAGAAATACTGTACATACATACGTACGTATGTAGTAAAATGTGGAATCTTACCTTTCGAGTGAGGCAATCTCCAAAAGTGGCGACAGAGGAGCAGAAAACTTGCATGTACACTTAACTTTACGAAACACATTAAAAAATGTCAGGAAACATTAACACTAAACTTTCCGAAACACATTAACAAACGGCACAAAACGTTAACACTTAACTTTACAAAAAACTTAAAATTAAAATTTTTTAACTTTTTTATACTTTACGTTTTTTACAAAATTTCAATTTCTTCACCACCGAATGGAGTCCAGTCCGTTTATGGAATTTATCAAACCACCCATGAGAAGCCTTGAAGTCTGGGGTTGCCGTCGATGTCCCTTCTCCTCCGTCGTCTTCGGCCTGGGCAATGGGCAATCAAATCGCCGAAAATAGTGCTGGCTTTCTGGCAGATAGCCGTCTCGGTTTATCGTATTGCCAGAGATTTTCTTTGTCCTCAACCCATAGAAAAAGCAGCCTCTCCATCTCTTCATGCATGTGGCTCCTCTTGTTGGACAAAATAGTCATGCCCTTGGAAGGTGTAGCTGCTTTGATGGCTTCCTTCTGCTTAAGGATGGTGCCTATCGTCGACGTATTTCGGCCGTATTCCTTAGCGATCACACTCAACCGCATGCCAGCTTCATACTTCTTGATAATCTCCATTTTTGTCTCCATAGAAAGCATCCTCTTCTTCCCGTGAACTTCAGCAACTTTCTTGGGACCCATGACTATACTGTACGTAGTAAAGTTATGTAGTATACTAATTAAGTTCTCACACAACACGATAAAGTAGTACATACAACGAAATCACTAATACGAATTTATGTTAACAAACGAATTCGTATAAGCAAACGAACGAATTCCGCGTGTGTACGATAACGCTGGTGAGAAGCAGAGGCTAAAGAAGAACGCCTTTACGTAGAGCACGATGGGAGAGAAGCTGACCAATAGGAGAGCAGGATCTTATGGCAGTGACTAGCATCAGGAACCAATGGGAGTGTGGGAGGATGGTGGTAAGTCTACTCAGTTGGCGGCGTGCGAGTTTTAAAATTGTTCTCGGCGGGTCCCAGGCGAATCTCGGGACTTTACAGCAACAACCTTTCGTAACCTGAATTATTTCTTATGTAGAGCCAAAAAATTCTTCGTATTTGCTTTTGTAACTTGAATTTTTTGTAAGCTGGGACTTTCGTATGTCGAGGTACCACTGTATATTATTGTATCTTAACTTAAGGGAGTCAAGAATCAATTGTTTTGAGGGTAGTCCTTCTTCAATGTTGGGTAAAATAACTGTGCCCTGTATATAATTTAATGTTTCATGACTTATTATTGTATGCGGATGATATTGTTCTGTGCGCAGAGAGCAGGGAAGATCTGGAAATGAAATTGGAAAGATGGAGACAAGTACTGGAGGACAGAGGAATGAGAATAAGTAGATCTCAGACAGAATATATGTGTACCACCACTGAGGGGGATGATAGAGAAAGTATTCAGCTTGGTGGAGAGCAAATTTATTTCTTTTATATTTAGAAAGGTGGTGGACTGTTTTTTCGTGGTTACCTGAAGTAACCATTCATTTTCTTAAATATATCGGCATTCCAATTCTTGTGTTGGTCATATATTCAATAATTTGTTTTCTAGTGTTGCTGTTGATATTTTATTTTTGTTTTAGCTTTAAGTACTAGAAATCTCGACCAGTTATCTGGTCCAAAAAGATGATCAAAAGGCACCAGTGTTTGGATTAGGACAATAATTTCTATTTCTCTTGGGACCTTGCCTTATGTGGGTTATCTGTGTATCAGTGTTTCCTTTCTCTGTTACGTATAGTTTCTATTGTTATTATGTTTGTATCTTCTGTTTGATTTTACTTTTTTGTATAATTTCTATGAGCCCTGCTGGTGTTTAGGGATCATATAATTATTTGTAACTGGATCTGGATGTTCCTTTGCTGCATTATCATTTTGAACTGACTGAGGAAGAATCAGGGACAAATTTCCAGTGGTCATCAACTGTGCCGAATTTTGTCCATCAAGGGGCCCAGGGTACTAATAACTTTATTCGTATTTATCACAGAAAAAAATATAATAGTATATTTGAAAAGATATTCATTGGTTTTGTTGCTTTTCGTGAAATTAAATCTTCCACCGATGGCACAATTGAGAAATGACTCCCAAATGTCCGCATCCCTGCCCTACCCCAAAAGGGGGGGGCATAAAATTATTAGTATGGCCCAAGTGTAAGCAATACCCACTTGGTAGGACTACGAGTATTACGTAAATACAATTATTCCCATTCTAACCACGTCACGGGCAAACCAGACAGAGTGCCAAGAGTTCTATCCCTAGAACCAGGCCCCCCTGGCCCCCCTGGAATCCGTGGTCCTCCAGCCCCACAGAATAGTCTGCCTGGAAAACCAGGTCCAAACATTGTCGGGTAGATGATTGGATCTACCACATTTCTCACTATTTAGCTTCGGATTTAACTTCAATCCAAGTTATATGTTTTCTTATTTATTAGATATTGAAAATTTCAAACAAAAGTGGAAAAAAATCCACAGATATTAATCTAAAAATATATAATGTCATATGGGACTCTTGGGTTCGAATCTGGGGGGAAGAAATTCCTGAGGTTCGAGAGCCCCCTCACCACATCGAGGTGGTTCCATAATGAGGGGGACCTTGCAGTCATAAGTGGTACAAGCACCAACCTGAAGGAGTGATAGAAAACGATCAGGCAAAGATCCTCTGGAACTATGGTTTCAGAACAGATAGGGTGATACATGCAACTATATAGACCAGACATGACGTTGATTGACAAAATCATCAAGAAGAAAGTATCATTCATTGATGTCACAATACCATGGGACACCAGTCGATGAGAAAGAAAGGGAAAAAACAGGATAAGTATCAAGACCTGAAAATAAAAATAAGAAGGATATGGGATAACCAGTGGAAATTGTACCCATAATCATAGGAACACTAAGCACAATCCCAAGATCCCTGAAAAGGAATCTGGAAAAACTAGAGGCTGAAGTAGCTCCAGGATTCATGCAGAGGAGTGTGCTCCTAGAAACAGCGTACATAATAAGAAAAGTGATGGACTCCTAAGGAGACAGGTTGCAACCCGGAACCCCCACTATAGGTACTATTAAGTCAAATTGAGGACTGTGATAGACCAAAAAAATAAATAAATAAAAAATAAATAAAAATAAATAATTCTAAGTTTTAATAACAATAATAATACTTCTAGTTTAAGTTAAATTTCAGAAAAATGAAATATCCTCTCCTTCTCCTTACCTTAAGACACTTTTGGAAGTAGGTCATGCCCTGGCCGTCTAGAAAACGCTGGCAAATTAATGGGAGTTTCATCAGTCACATTCCCACATTGCCGACCATAGCTATTTCAATCACATCATCATGCAACTGTCGTTGCAGGCGATCACTTATTAACTTCAGCATTGTCTGTTGTTTAGAAAGAGAAACAAATAAGCAGTTGAAATAGCATCCCATTAGGGTCCTTTTCAATTTTTAATCACGATTATATGAATAAATAAATCAACCACTGGCTACACCGCACTAATGTTTGTGGTGTGCACACACCTCTTATCCTCCACCTCTATTCAAAACATCACAGCTCTCTCTTGACTATCTGTCTCCACAGACTTTAATATTGACCACTTTTTTCTTATCATTCACTTTACTCTAATAGCAACCATAATCCCTGGTCAGTCTTAGTGCTGAAAACAAACCAATGAAAAATGATATTGTTTTTTTATGATACAATAAAGTTTTATGCATACTTACCTGGCAGGTATATATATAGCTGTATTTTCTGAAGTCCGACCAGAATTTAAAAAACTTCCGACACACGCAGTGGTCGGCCAGGTGGTGAGGTGGTTTACCAGTTCCCGCCGCTGGGAGGCGTTATCAGGAACCATTCCATTTTCTATTCATAATTTTTATTTCCACTGTCCCCTGAGGGGAGGTGGGTGGGTACTTGAATATATATATATTCTGCCAGTTAAGTATGAACAAACTTTATTGTATCATAACAATATCATTGCTCATGACTTACCTGTCATATATATATAGTAGTTGAACCCCACCGTTGGAGGTGGGAAGGGACAGAATAGAAGGATTTTGGGACACAAATGCATGCAGATGATTTACATCTTGGTTCCACCTGTTAGCATAGACGACTTCGTGATTACTGTCACCCAAGTCTGCTTCTGCTTTACTAGAGTTGCCGAGCGAGGTAAGACCTATAAAGCTGGTGCCACTCCAGATTCGGATCTTGTCAACAGGGGTCTGTGACCACAATGTGACTAGACATATTGACCATACCATGAGGGCTAAGAAGTAAAATAAATATATATATACAATTATATATATCACCACCTGACCAACCTAGCCAAAGTTAATGTGTGTTAACTAAGGCTTCAGAGTTAAGAAGTCGCCGTTGTCAGCGACTCCACAACTAAATTAAGAGCTCTTCCTAACCATTTTTTCTACAGGTTTAGGATGAGTAGTACTTCTTGCCCCAAGATTGTGTCTGCAGACACGTATGGCCCTAGCGAGCAGCAGATCTCATATGCCATCTTTCACATCTCGCAGGGAGAGTGTGAAGTGAACCCAGAGTTGCTCGCTAAAATATGGTACTCAGGATGTTTGCTGATGCCATGCTCGTTGAAATGCTTCCGAGGCCGCGCCCTCACCTCGTGAGCATTCAGATTTTTTTTTTTTTTTTTTTTTTTTTTTTTTTTTTTTTTTTTTTTTTTTTTTTTTTTTATTTTTTTTTTTTGAAAGAACTTAACCCTTAACCCTAAAACCAGGGTGTACTTCGATATGGGCAAATCTGGTCTTTTTTCGAACACTGCAGATTGCTCGACTGACTTCGACTTTCTTGATTTTAAGTAGATAAAACTTGAGAGACCTGACAGGGCACAGGACTCTCTCTGGCTCCTCCCCACTTAACTGTGCCATCCTTGCTTCCAAGAATCCTGGCCCAAGGTACAAAAAGGGTTTCCATTCTTAGGCCATAACGAAAGGCTTCGAGAGCACCCTCCTTGTGTTCTCTAAAGCCAAAACTTGTGACGATGGCTTAAAATTCTCACTAACCCTCTTTGTCGTATCTAGGGTGGTTATAAGAAGGCCTTCCTGATCACATACAAGAAGTTAACAGGCAGGAGAGGTTCGAATGCTTTGACATCAAGAACTTCAGACTACGTCTGTACTAAAGTCAGGTGAACGACCAGTTGACCAGTCAGACGAATCAAGGACAGCAAGGCTGTACCCTGAAGACCAAAAGGCACTATTCTTAGCTGAAGGATGAGTGTCTGGACTGCCTGGGCGATTTAATCTAAGCAAACCTTGGGGGTGTATCAACGCAACCCAAGCTCGTCCGCAATCAACTTCGTCAATAAGAAACTCAGGACTACTATATGTCGCCTGATCTCGCACGAGTGTCTGACTCCGAGAAAACAGGCGAGACAAAAAGTAGATTGGTGAGCTAGAATCAGGGATTCCACAGACCTCATGATCGTGAAAGGTCTTTGTTGTTTGACAGATGCAAATCTGTCAAACAACATTCTCTGTTGTCTGTTCGCACTGGCAGAATTTTCAAAACTCTCGGCAACCGCTAGACCACTGGTAGTTCAGGTGATCCCTCCCCCCACGTTCCGTGGCGTTGGTACTTGGAACTAGTATTCCCTAGTATTCCCGTTTTCCTCAGATTTTCTCTGAAACCCTGTCTCCTGAGGGGAGGAGGGTGGGAATTTTAATTATATATACCTGCCAGGTAATATGCATAAAACTTTATTGTATCATAACAATATCATTTTTATGCATGACACTTACCTGGCAGGTATATATATAGCTGATTGACACATTTGGAGGTGGGTCACAGACAGCAATATCGTCATAATTCAAAAATTAACTAATTTTTTTTAAATTATTTATTAAGTTCCTTACCTGCTAAGGTAGCTGACTTCGTAGGTCCTGCCTCTTAGCCTGCTAAACCTTAGTAGCTCTCAACTAGGATGTGACCTGTTTGTTGAGAAAGCTAACAACAAGGGTCTGACAACTGACGTGACCAATTTGTTGACAGGAAACCCTAGCCCTCTCTTTACCAGGGGCATTCATGCTAGGATAAGTTAGACCACCTGAACCACACACAAAGCTAACGTAACACATTACACTTCAACATACTGAAGAGGAAATAACCCTCTCAGACAACCATAAAAAGAACACCACTTAATTAAAATACCTAGCATGTTAGTAATCTATCGAGACGATTCGTACGGACTTTTGCAATCCTGTAACGAAACCTCTAGATGATCATTACATTCTACGCCTGTTGTTATAAAGGCTCTTTCTCGTAAACTCGAGCAGGGACCGAGAGAAGATACTTCTTAAGATATGAGAGAGCTGTGGATATCAGAGTTGATGTGACCACTGGTTCAAAAACTCGTTTCGAGGACTGGAGGGACACGCCGAATTGCATTTACTTCTTTCAGATTAAGATCCAGGACATCTGAAACACTATCCAGATGTCCGGCACCTCCTTTCTATCATGACGCACTGAGAGATGTTCAGAATAATTCCTAGATCTTGAATAATATTTCAGTTTCCCGGTAGTAAAAAAACTGTGGTCTGAATTGCAGTCTATTCGGGGGAAACAAACTTCTTCAGGAAGGAAATGGTCCCCAGCAAGCTCATCCATTCCCTCCCCGAGTATGCTTACTTCCCATAAGGCTGCGCTTTGCCTAAGCAGGAGAGCATATAAAAGTGCAATGTTGCGGTAGACTCGTAGTTCTATACCGTGCGGTAACGAGCACCGAAAGGATTAAGAGATAACTCTGTTGAACATAGTAAGGCAAAACTAATGCAAACGTTTATTCATTCACGTAAGAAATCCCCTCAATCTTAGGTCAAAGTCCGTGATTGTAGGACAGAGATACAGTTAGTCAGTCAATCCCGCAGGAGAGACGTAACCGCCAGCACAGAGATACGGTTAGTCAGTCAACCCCGCAGGAGAGAGAGAGACGTAACCTACCGCGGATGACCCCGCACGATCTGTTACTGGCTCGGTTGGAAGTTTGGAACTTGGACAGTCAGACACAGCAGCAGCCAGCAGCTTACGAACGTCGTCTCCTTAACTTTATGTCTGGGTTGCCAGCTACCTATTCTACGAAGACAGGGTCCGTTATTTTTTGAACAAAAAGAGACTCTCAAGCTGGTATATTTTAAGCGAAACAGAAAACGCTAAATATATAGATGCGTTTGTGTCGTCAGAACACAACCATACAACGGTAAAAGATAAATCGGAAACTCCTGGAAGGCTGCAGGGAGTGACGATTAAATGTCCTTAAAATAGTAGACAATAGACCTCTCGGTTGCCATCCGAAGAGGTAACTACAGCAAGCGTGTATGACTTGAACCAACCAGTAGTAAAATAACGCAAGGCAAAAAAATTTATTATATCACAATAAAGTTTGTTCATACTTACCTGGCAGACATATATATAGCTGAATTCGGAAATACAGCTACATACATATCTGACAGGCAAGTTTCATGAACAAAACTTAGAGAATCGAAGCAGACAGCTCAAGCTTCTTAAGATACTGGACATAAGCGTTCATTGACGTAGTCTACCAGTCTATTTCTTGTACGAGTCTGCGAATGAGGAAGGAGAGCTCTTCCGAACCTTGTCCTTATTCGCTTACGCAATATCAAGTTAATGAGATGTTTGTCAATGAGAACTAACCCATTAACGGTACAGAGAGATATTTTGTCAATGAGGGGAGACCCCCCACTTACTTGACAAAACGATAGTATATTGTCAATGGGGGAAAGTCACTGAATTGACAAAACGTAATCCAGGAAGTCGAGCCTTTTATTTTTCGATTCCCGTCTCAAACAAGGAAGGGACAAGAATCCTGTAAAGAGAACGGGCTTACGGTAGGTAGAAACGACGATGCTCAACTCGGCATGGAAGTCTCGACTAGAAACTAACAAAATCTATCATCTGAAAAACCCTTTCAGATGGTCTAAAAAGCTTTAAATTTATTGGCAGTATGGCAAAAGGAAGTTCCTGTCTTGCGCTTTTCCTGAAGAGCGGCCTTTGGATGAGTGCCTTTGCAAGAATCCTACTGAACGTTTGCCGAAAAATCCTGACGTTCAGGCGTCGAGCCTTTACATAACCCGTAACTGTCTTATCTCAAAGTCTTGACTGAGGTAGAGAAAACGAGATCTTCCCTTGAGCTTTCCTTAACTCCATCCACCTTTGCGAAAAGCAATATATTGGTTTACAGAGACCTCTTGAATTCACGAAACCCGAGGTCTTGCGTGGGTTTCGAAGACGAAGTTCTGTTCCACTTTCTTGAGGCTCAAATCTTAAACAAGAGCTTGAAGAGTTCAACAGAAACATTCTGGTGCATCTGGTGGCGCGCTCGGCGTCCACTGGCGATCGGACTCGGCGTCATGGTGCGCTGCTCGGCGTCCACTGGGCAGGACGCTCGGTCCTGGTGCGCGCATCGGGCGGGGCCACTGCGAGGCGCTCGGCGTCCACTGGTTAGTGCCTCCATCCGAGCGTCCTGTTCAAGCCGATCGTCCAAATAAGCGTGCAGAAAAGCGTCACGCTCCTGACAGCGTCAAAAAACAAGCGAGAGCAACTGCCTTCTTTTTCCTATTTCTTGGTGGAAAGAAGTACACGTGATCAGGCAACTTTCGCCTTCTTACTTCTCACTGAACACATAACGAGGGAGAAGGGACGTGAAGCGTCCTCTTCTATAAAGCTTCTTAGAGGGTGCGAGTCCTTCCGAGAGCTCCAAACCCTTGTGCGGGGAGGAGGCGCCTCGGAGGACGAGAAGCAATCCTTCAGGATTCGTGCATGTGCACGCACTTTGGCAGTCTGGGGATTTTCATCAGAAAACTACCGAAGGCACGCCAGATCGGTGGGGTTCCCTGTAACCCTCCTTCGGCTTTCGACATGCCCTCTCCCTTGGTTCTGGGAGTTCACGAGGTCTAGACCTAGAGGCGTTATAAGGCCGATCTGACGCACTTCCACTACACAAGGGGCACTGTACTGCACTTAGCCACTTCACTATTGCTCTCTAAAGCAAGCACTTTCGATTCTAAGTTACGAATCGAAATAGTATAACGAGAAAGGGCAATAACCTCTACAGACACTGTTTTAGGGCCCAACCGAAGGCAACATTACAGGGTTAGGCGTAACAAAAACAGAAGTAGAACTCTTCACAACAATGAAGGAGAGCGATCACCTCTCGCAGACATAGTCATAACCCGTAGGCCATACTACAGCGTTAGCAAAATAAAGTCTACCGGAGTTAGCAGTATCACTACCCTGAACTTTCGTAATTGATTAATTCGTACCTACTAAACAAAACTTTTTCCTTACGGAATAGACAAACGTTTAAACTTAATTAAATTGCGTACATACTAAACAAACTTTTTCCTTACGGAAATTAGACACGTTTACTGATTAATTGCGTACATACGAATCATACTTTTTCCTTACGGAAATAGACATGTTTACTGATTAATTGCGCCCCCCAAGTGCGGAACTACCGAAGCTTTCGGTAGCCACACCCTATCTTGCAGACAACACCCTCTGAAACTAGCCTAACTAGATTCAGATATCTTATGCAAAAATGAATCAATTCAAATCAATTTAAGATAGCGTTATGCCTAGCCACAAATCCAAGTAAATAAATTAAAAGACAATTAGGATACTTAGCGGCAAATGAAGTTTCCAAAATCCTAAGCCGGAGGTACTGAAAACAGGTGTTTTCAGTACCGGCGACAGAAAATTTATGAATAGAAAATGGGAATGGTTCCTGATACCCGCCTCCCAGCGGCGGGAATGGGTACTAACACCTGGCCGACCACTGCGTGTGTCGGAAGTTTTTTAAATTCTGTCGGACTTCAGAAAATAACAGCTATATATACCTGCCAGGTAAGTGTCATGCATAAAAATGACAAATATTAAGTCAATTTGAATTTTTCATAAATAACCAACCTTCAGTCTTAATGTAGGGAATTTATCGTTAAGACCAAAGGTTTGTTAGTTATGAAAAATACAAATTGATTTCACATTAGTCATTTGTTCATATATGGAACAAACCTTGGTCTCAACATAAGGATAAATTCTCTGACCTCAGCTGGAGCCTAAGATCCTCTTTAGTGTGTACTTTAAATGCCTCAATGATGGTCGTTGTCTGGATGAAGGACAAAGGCTATTTGAATCTGCTAAACTAAGTTATATGCACACCTTGAGAAGTAATGTTCATTGGAGCCACTAATTCATTCTTACAAAAATAAAATAACAAAGACACTTATACATTAACAATCATATTCACTTCTCCTTACCTCAATAGCACCAAGGTCCCCAACTAGCTCTTTCTGCTCTCCGTCAACCTGACACGCCAAGGAATTTAAGAGATATATGGCAATGCGCCGAACGAAATCGTCACCGTCTCCTCTCCCTCGAATCAATCTCAGAAGCAGCTTAACTAAGCGACGATACTCAAACAACTGCTTAAAGGCAGGGGAAAAAAGAAAAGATTTTACTGCATAAAAAATGATAATGATATCAAAAGTTTCAACAGGGTGTACAGATTTATTCACCTTCCTCACTCCATTTGAGAAAGAAGAGAACTAGTGACATTCACTTGACTCACCACATGCTGGGGTATCTTAAACTGACAGAGCGTGAGGCAGCCGTTACGCATCATTGTCGAGTCATCAATATGCGTTTCCATAGCGTCAAGCAAAACTGTTATCATCTTCTGCCTGGCTCGTACGCTTAAGCTATTCTTCTCCTCACTCTTTGCTATGTAGAACAGTGATGCGCTGCAAATACAACAGCTTCATGCATCATTTGGGAAGACATGCCAATGCAAACTAAAAGCTAATACATATCACAAGAAGCTTCAAGTTATTATGTATTAAAGACCACAGTAAGCTATAATGTCAAAACTTTGTTTTTTTCCTACTTACTTTCTTCCTTAAACCTATTTGTTTTTTAATAAACTATGCAAGTGAACCTCAATACCAGAAGACTACAAATATCACAACTGAGGAACATGAAATAATATTCACAGCATAATTCTCAATGTTAAGAAAAACATATATCTATAATTCAAGTTCTAAAATATTTAAAACCACTGAATCATTTTTAGTAAATCTGAAATGGTTTTTATAAAAGTTAAATCTTAATGAAAAGCAAAATTCATTTTTTAATGTCCTTCATGTGTCAAGACAAAACTAAGATGCTTCAACCCACACAAAAAAAGGGGGGGGGGACTCCTCCCAGGTTCTTAACATTTGATAAAGAAAAGAGGCTAGTGCATCCATTCAGAACAGCATTCCAGGTGCTCCTTGACAAATGTGTATTATTCGACTCCCAAGCCCACTCGACTATATGCCATAAAAAATAATCCATGCAGAATATCTGTTGTGAAAATTATTGCAACTGTAAAGGTAACAGTTGGTTGGGGAAAAGAAATAGTGGACCTGGTAAGTTTCACCGCAAAAGCCAAGAATCTAAACTTGTCAACTGGGCTGGTTACTTAACTCAATACCAACCTAATCCAGCAGCCAAGAATTTATGCCAGAATATTGATCATATAGTTCATGTACCTCAAAATCTATAGCAATATAAAACTGCCATCAAAACTACCAAGAATTTACTTGGAATTTCCAAAGCTATACAAATTGGTTCAATGAAATTCAAATGTTTACCCAGAAAAGACAACCATAGTATGAAAGCATTTTAACAAGTAATCTGGAACCCAAAAGTTTAAGTAAGAAAATATAATTTATTATACAAAGGCACACAATTTCATATTATCACAAACAGAACTCCCTATTGACATGGCAGGCACCTCATGAGACGCTACAGAAAAAATAAATTAATCCCACTCACCTTCCAGATATCTGGATGTGTTTCTCATGCCTATGTCTTATCATAGAAAGAAGAATTAGGTTTAAAGCTCTCGGCTGATCGTTACACGTCTCAAATCTGAATATATGAAAGAGCTCATTCAAGGCTTTGACAAGGACCTCAGGTCTATCAAGGTAAGCAGCAGTTGCCGCCAAAATCTGCTCTTCATTTGCCTCGCCCGTCACCTAAAATGTTACGAGATGATCAATAACCTGCATAGACACAAAGACCCTAAAACAAAAACTCAATAAGGATTAACTTTTCAAGTACTGTATACAGACACCACCCTACTTTCAAATGAGTAATGTTCTGGACGGCCGTTTGTGCATTGAACTGTTTGGAAGTTGGCTACTGTACTCTTCATGCCTTTTCAAGTACAGTGCGATATAAAATCAATACAGTACTGTAAATTTTCCATCCTAAAGCACAATACACTGCACATACACTACTGTATGTACAGAATAGGTGTGCAAAACACAGTTTGAACTCATGGGTGGAAAGGGGGACGTACTACTTTGTACACAATTTTAATTTGCTTGTATCTGAATGTTTGTTAAGGAGGCAGTGTCTGTACTTTATAGTAGTACTTGCATATCTATGAATCCTTTATAAATAAAATGCAGAACATAATGATGTTTAGTGAATGTAACTATGCCTAGTTGTTGTCAATGAGGTGAAATTAACTTGAAAAGTCAGTAGGAACAGGTGGAATTCATTTTCTGAATAAAATCACTGTATTCAAAATAATTACCAAAAATTCATATCTGATTCAATAACAGATTTCTTCCTTAAATGCCGATCTTAATCAATACTGTTCAAAGAGCAAGGAGGTTAGGAAGTAACACACTGGTTAGTCTAAATTAAACAGCACATACCCAGGTCAACATTCTAAACTTGACTTCAGATTAAACTTTTTAACAATCATTGATATATTTGTTCTACTTATGGTTTATACAGATTTGGCTGTTTTTATCAGCACCATCTGTTTCTTTTTGAAGTTTGCATGAACAAGAACTCAGCATAATCTAAGTTATACTGGCCTAATACAATTTATGGAATGAATAACATTATTTGAATCATAATTATCAAGGGTATTTCATACATAATGTACATCAGTTAATAATAAAAGAGGCTCATGCAAAAGATTTAACATTTCAAAATTGAAATAAGAAAAAAATAAATAAATATAGCAGACCAAAAGACCCAGTATCACTTACCACTTTTGCAGGATGTGATTTCTATGGCATGCATCATGAGCTGTGTTATATAAGCCTAGAAACTCAAAAGGGTTATTTGTTCGGCTCTTCTTCAATCCTGGTATGTCACACAAGTCTTCTGTGTCCATTATACCATTGAATTCCTTTGGTTTCTGTGGAGAGGAAACTGAATTCAGCAAACATTCCATCATTTTTATATTATTAGAAAAAAATGGCAGTAATGAAACAAGTGCATTGAAGGATTCATTCATGACTGATGGAGGGAACTGGAAAAATAATGTTGAAGGAATTTGGACAAGTTTGGAATAAAACAAGGACATATTTTATTTTCATAATAAAATTAAGTCTCATATAGTACAATCACCAAGTAATTAGTACATAGCCTAATGTTTTAACTTGTGCACCAGGTGGCTTTAAATTATGAAATTCGCAGTAGCGCTTCTATTGTTTTGTGTAAGTGTAATCCCGCACATTTTCAGGGAAGAATAGGTACAATACAGCTGCAGAACTCAATTCGTTTGTGTACTATGTCCACGAGAGATGATTCTGTGATTACTTGGTAGTATATATGAAACTTAATTTATTATGAAATAACATTTTTACATCAGTAACTTACCAAAATAATGAGGTGGGATACATGGACATATTCTACTCCAAAACACTCAATACGTACTGGTAATGAATTTGAAATAGTAAGCTAGCATTGGTCAAATGTTTGTTGTAACCTTACCTGGTAAAAGAGCTACTGCAGGAAGATACTGGATTTGGTTGGTGCTCATCTTAACCTGTAGTGGCATGGCGGTATAGCCGTGGAGCACCTCTACTTAAGTGGGAGCTGTGTGGCAAAGGAGTATTCCACTGACTAGCAAAGCCTCAATAAGTGTCCTTGCACTTGGTGCAGTAGTACCACAATAAACAAAACCAGACAATGCTTGTCACCTACCGTCATAAAATCAAAACCACTACCCATTTCACTAAAAAACTGGTGGGTACTCCAGGGACACAGTAAACCCTGGCTCCCCAAGACTCGACACCCTATAACAAGACAAAGAAATAGAGAACAGAAGAATACCTCCTATGCTTCGTCCCCCAACACCATGCCAGCCACAGACAACGACCAAGGGTATTGTAATTTTCGAATACTATCTCCACTTCACATAAATGTGCTTCAAATATTAACCCTTAAACGCCTAAGCGGTATATTAAAAATCGTCTCCCGTATGCCTGGGTGGTCTCAGAGTGAGCGCGGGGAAGCGGAAAAAATATTTTTTTCAAAAAATCACAACGCACTTAGTTATCAAGATTAAGAGTTCATTTTTGGCTCCTTTTTTTTTCATTGCCTGAAGTTTAGTATGCAACCATCAGAAATGAAAAAAAATTATCACTATTATATATAAATAATGCGATATATGATAGCACGAAAACAAAATTTCATATATAGTAATTATATTCAAATCGCGACTGTGAGCAAAAACAACGGTTAAAGCTAACGATTATTTTTTTTTTTTTCGTTGTATTGTACACTAAATTGGGATCATTTTGGTAAATAACACATTGTAAAAACGATCAAAGCAACACAGAGAAAATATTATCACAAAATGATGCATGAATTGCGTAATGCGCGGACGTAAAAAAAAGTTTTGTTTTTAAATTCACCAATAAATCTAAATATTGTTCTAGAGACTTCCAATTTGTTTCAAAATGAAGATAAATGATTGAATATTACTATCCTGTAAGAGTCTTAGCTTACAATTGCAGTTTTTGACCATTTCAGACGAGTTAAAGTTGACCGAATGTCAAATTTTTTAAATATTTTTTTATAGCAAAATGCATTTCAAAAATGAGAAAAGCTACAACTTCAATATTTTTTGTTGTTCTATTCTACATAAAATTGCGCCACATTTTCATACAAAAAACTTATGTAACGGCTAATTGAAAATGGTGCAAACATTACGACAATCGCACATATGATTTTTTCGGAAGAGTTACCGTGCGGACGTAAGGAAATTTTTTTTTTCATAAATTCACCATAAATCGAAATATTATGCTAGAGACTTACAATTTATTGCAAAATGAAGGTAAATGATTGAATATTACTAGAATATAAGAGTTTTAGCTTACACATGCGTTTTTCGACCATTTCGGTAGAGTCAGTTGTTGACGAAGGTTGAAATTTTTCCACTTATTGTATTTATATGAAAATATTTCAAAACTGATAAAAGCTACAACCATGGGTTGTTTTTAGTTGTATTGTACATGAAATTGTGCACATTTTTCATATATAAAACTTTATGAAACAGCTAAATTAAAAATGGTGCAAACATTACGACAATCACACGTATTATTTTTTTCGGAAGAGTTACCGCGCGGACATAAGAAAAAAAAAGTTTTTTTCATAAATTCACCACAAATCGAAATATTGTGGGCTAGAGACTTCCAATATATTGCAAAAATGAAGGTAAATGATTGAATATTACTAGAATATAAGAGTTTTAGTTTACAATTGCGTTTTTTTGACCATTTCGGTAGTCAAAGTTGACCGAAGGTTGAAATTTTGGCACATCGTTATTTATATGAAAATATTTCAAAACTGATAAAAAACGCTACAATCATGAGTATTTTTTTTCATATATAATACTCTATGTAACGGCTAATTAAAAATGGTGCAAAAATTATGTCAAAGTGACGAAATAATTTTCTGAGATGTGTCACTGATACTTTTTTGTGCGATAAGAAAGAAATTCGCGCTTGTGCGCCTGCGTAACAATTGTAAACAAAACAACACTTTGATCCGTGAACTCCCAGCATCCCCCAATGCGCGTGATTCAAAAGTTTTCAGCTGGTAGGCCTATAAGTATTTTTCCGCAAATTTTAAAAAAACTTTTCTATGTCGACGAAAATTACGTCCAGTCGGCACCCAACAGACAATTTATCTCGACCTAAAATACGTTCCAATAGGCGTTTAAGGGTTATGTTACATTTCCAAAAGACAGACAAATTATGTTTAAAAGCCAACAGGAATGACAATGCATTCTTGGAAAGGGGTCGGGAAGGATTTTCTATTTTTTACAGAGAACCAGTGATTACAAGAGGGACCTCTGATCCTCTTAGCCCTGTTCAGGTAATACCTCAATGTTGTTACAGGGCAAAATACTCTCTTCTTCTTCTGGGCCAAAAATATTCATCAAAGTCTTGATGATGAATGAATGGGGCCAGGCCTTGGAAGGAGTCTTGATCTTAGCTAGAAAACTCAAGAGTAAATGAGCAGACTGTGTCTACTTGAAAATATCCGACTCTCTTATCTGTGGTCTGCACCTCGCTGACTTTTTCGGTTGTAGCCAAATCAATAAGAAGAGAATTTCCCCTCGTTAAATCTCTGCTAGAAATGGAGTGAAGGGACTCAAAAAGGAGGGCCCAAAAGCCAATTAAGGACTATGTCCAGGTTCCAGGCAACCAAGTCTGTCTTACTTTGAGCTACGGAATTAATTAAATCGATTAGATGACAGATCCAGCCCTCAGTCTAAAATCAGAACCTAGCATACTCAAAAAGAGCAAAAAATCTGCAATTGCATTACACTGACCACTTGGCCTAGTAGACCCTACATGAAGACTGGCAATCACCTCTGCACTGGTCTCAAAAAGCCCTTCGCTCTGACGAGTCTCCTGACAGTCTAAAGCTTATCAGATCAGAGCAAGTGCAGATAGTCCTCGGTGCAATCAACAGAAACCTAGCTGTCTGAAAAGACTTATTTTGTTTGTTTGTATGGTGCTTTTACGTTGCATGGAACCATAGTTATTCAGCAACGGGACCAACAGCTTTACGTGACTTCCGAACCATGTCGAGAGTGAACTTCTATCACCAGAAATACACATCTCTCACTCCTCAATGGAATGGTCGAGAATCAAACCCGCGACCACCGAGGTTGAAAAGACTTAGGTCTCTGTAGCAGAAGTCTTGGAAGTCAACTAAAAGCCTGAGGAGGTCCAAGAACCGCTCCTTCAGAGGCCAGAACAAAACTACTAGGGGCATTGATGTATTACGATGGATTAAAAAAGTTGTTTAAAACTTCCCTAACCATGCTGAATGGCAGGAAGGCATACAGGGTCCAAAGTTGACCAATCGTGAAGCATGACAACCCTCGCCCATGCCAGAGGGTCCAAGCTGAAGAGCAAAACATGTCGAAGCGTTGGTTCCTCGACTTGGCAAACAGGTCTATCGACAGTTTTCCCAACAGCTTCCACAGGTCGGTGTAGATTCAGAGTCCACTCCATGGGTAGGACCTGTTTGCGGCGACTTAGTTTATCCACGAGAACATTTAGCTTGTCTCGAAAAATGAATCGTGTAACTATCTTG
Organism: Macrobrachium nipponense; assembly: GCF_015104395.2. Taxonomy (NCBI): domain Eukaryota; kingdom Metazoa; phylum Arthropoda; class Malacostraca; order Decapoda; family Palaemonidae; genus Macrobrachium; species Macrobrachium nipponense. The sequence goes on from NC_087219.1 coordinate 19,176,644, forward strand.
GTTTGATTTTCTCCTCTTGCCCAAAGAAGAAGTTCCTTGGTTGCTTTGCAGAAGGAGAGGGAGTGAGTATCTCCCTGTTTCTTGATGCAAGACAGTGGTGGTGTTGTCCAAATGATTTGCTACTGTCTTGTTGAAGGTTGCTCCTGCAAATGACTGAAGACCTATATGTATTGCCTTCAGTTCCCTTACCTTGATGTGAAGTTCCCTCTCTTCCAGGGACCACAACCCAAAAACTTCCAAGTCTGCCAGAAGGGTTCCCCAACCACCCATATCTAATGCCCAAAAAACCGAAGTAAGCGATTGACATCCCCAAATGAAGAATTACTTGAGTCCGAGTCAGTTGTGACTTTTCAGGTTGAAGAGTATAAATCCAGCTCCTTGGCGAGGATACCGGTCTTCCATAGGTCCATCATGCACTTCTCTCTTGATGGACAGCAAAAAAGCCAATTGTCTAGATACAGGCAGACATTGATGCACATGAGGTGGAACCACTTCATGAGATGGTAAGAACATAAGTAAACACTTTAGGAGCTGTAAAGAGGCCAAAGCACAGCGCCTGAAAACTGAAAGACTCTGCCCTGGAACATGAACCTCCGGTACTTCTTGGAGTCATGATGTACGGGGAAGGAAGTAGGCATCTTGCATACTTATGGTACCATCCAATCACCCTGGTGAATGAAAGACAGGACTGATTGGTTCATTTTCAATTTGAATTTTGTTTTTTGAACAAAAAGGTGCTGATGTTGAAGACAGGCCTCTAACCCCTTGATACTTAGGGACTACAAACACAGCTGTAAAACCCTTCTGTGGTGACATCCTCAACCACCTTTACAGCTCTCTTTCTGAGAACAGAAGAAACCTCTTCCGAACAGGCTGAACACTGAGCCCACTAAGTAGCTGTTAATGCAATGGGTGTCGACACTAAGGGAGGATTCTCCCTGGACGCGATGGAGTAACCCTCTCTCAGAACCTTCAAAATCCACTGTTCTACTGTCTCTGACTTCCCATTTCTCCAAAAAATTGGAAAAGCCTGGCTGCCAATGGTACATGGAAGACCGGATTTTCATTTTCAAACGGAGGTTTGGTGCAAGTCTTCTTAGTTGGTTTGACTGAATGCAAATTTTTTGTGGTGAGGCTTGGCAAGCAACCTGCTCTATGCCAAAAAAGGGAGGGTGGTGGTTTTGGAGAGGGGGGACCATTTTGGTACAAACAAGGCTGAATCTTTGGAAAATTTGGCCTTGACTGAGCAAGAATCTTGGGTGGAACTCTTTTTGGAGGTCTGAATGGCTATCTCCGGCAAAACGAAGCAGCCAATTCCATAGAGTCATCCCTAATGGCTTTGTCCGCACATGAAACGGACACCCAACCAATCTGAGGATAAATGCCCTGCAAGACTGCAACAGTCCTCAATCTTCTTTTGAGTGTTCCTAAGGTCCAATCTATAAAGGTTAACACTTCAAACACTTTGAAAAAAATTTTCACTAGAGGGTCGAGCTCCGTCGACATGAACACGATTTTCGCCGACGCAAAAGCCAATATGCAAGACAAATCAATAAAACCAGAGAAGTCCTCCTGGGAGGAGGCAGCAACTCCCAAAGCAGGACCTTCCCCAGCAGTATAAAAGTGGTATCTCCTATGTGAAAGTCAGAGGAACTCAATTTGACTGCATTTTGTTACTGAATGGACTCTTGAGTCTGATTACCATAAAAATATTTTATACACACTGGCTTGACTTCTGACCTTGGAGTAGAAGTCCATTGATCTTCAATAGTCTACAAGCTGGTGCTCTTCAACTGGGCCACTCTGGAGAAAAGCGTTCCAGACTGTCCCACACCGCTTGCAGGGGAGTGGAGAAGAGCAATCTGCCACTGTTACATGCCTCTTCAAAGGCCGTGACTCGTCAGGAAAGTGCCAACGGCACCTCTTGTCTGGACTGGAATCCGAAGCATTAGAAGATACTTGATGCACATCCTTTTGGATGGCTTTCCAACAAGGCCTGGCCCTGGGAATGGACAACAGGCTCAACTGAGGGGAGACTATCCATGGGCAGAACCCACCAATCTCCCTTGGACTTCCTATATGCCTCCTCCCAGGTTTAGGGGAGTATCACAATGAGCCTTGCCTAGGAGCGTCGGCGGGATGAGCAGCCACCTCCCCCACTGACACTGCACTTGCACTTTTTCACTAACTCTGTTCATGAGGGCCTTAATGGATGGCCCAAATTGGGCCACAGTATTTGCAACGAGACCAAACCTCTGGTCAAATCTGGCTTACAAACTGACAATGGGAATTGGGGTCGGGAAGCATGGGAGCCAGGTAAAGGAGTAGGTGGAACAGTCGGAGGGCAGGTTATGGGAGAAAAAGGCAGTTAAAGGATTAGATAAAACAGGCAAATCGGCTACACCCGACTTAGGAATAGACTCTTAAAAAAGCAAAATTCTAGCTTTGGCTCTAGCAGCAGCCTTGCTATTCTCTCTCTCAGGCTTGTCTAAATGAGCCTTTAACATCTTCCATTCTCCCTGATCCTAGTCCTTGCATTCACTACAAGTAAAATCAGTTGTGCAAATCTGTCCCCCACAATTAATACAGATGGTATGCAAATCGTAAGAGGTTTTCGTTAGTCTAGTCTTGCAGCCCTTGCTGCAAAAACGAATACTAGATACACTAGAGTCAGACATGGTCTATGAATAATGTCTTAATCAGTGAAAAAACAGATCCAAAAAACCCTTAACTATCTACAAATAGGAATGAAGGCTACCAAATAAAAGAATACTTCACCAATATGGAGAGTAAATACAACCATATGGCAACAAAATTCCAAAATAAAGCTGCTCATGCAACTGAAGTTCAGTCGTTAACCCTTAAACGCCGAAGCGGTAAAAAAAAAAATGTCTCCCGTGTGCCGGAGGTGTTTCAGAGTGAGCGCGGAAGCGGAAAAAATATTTTTTTTCAAAAAATCACAGCGTGCTTAGTTTTCAAGATTAAGAGTTCATTTTTGGCTCCTTTTTTTGTCATTGGCTGAAGTTTAGTATGCAACCATCAGAAATGAAAAAAAATTATCATTATCATATATAAATAATGCGATATATGATAGCGCAAAATCGAAATTTCATATATCAATTGTATTCAAAATCGCGCTGTGCGCAAAACGGTTAAAGTAACAAGTTACTTTTTTTCATTGTAATGTACTCTACATTGCGATCATTTTGGTATATAACACATTATAAAAACGATAAAAGCAACACAGAGAAAATATTATCACAAAATAATGCATGAACTTCGTAACGCTGCGGACATAAACAATATTTTTTTCAAAACCAAAAAATTCACCATAAATCTAAATATTGTCCTAGAGACTTCCCAATTTCTTTCAAAATAAAGACAAGTGATTGAATATGACTATACTGTAAGAGTATTAGCTTACAAATGCAGTTTTTTTCAACCATATCTGATGAGTTAAAGTTGACCAAATATCAAATTTTTTAATATATTTTTTTTTATATGGAATTATTTCGGAAATAAGAAAAAGCTACAACCTTCAAATATTTTTAGTTTTATTCTACATGAAATTGCGCACATTTTTATATAAAACTCTATAAAATGCCTAATATGAAACGGAGCAAATATTCCGAGAATGGGACGTACGCATTTCGGAGATTTGTGGCGGAGAATCCACACGCGGAGGGAAGGAAAGTTTTTTTTTTTTTTTTTAAATTCACCATAAATCGAAATATTGTGCTAGAGACTTCGAATTTGTTTCAAGATGAAGACAAATGACTGAATATTACTAGACTGTAAGAGTTTTAGCTTACAATTGTGTTTTTCGACCATTTCGGTAGAGTCAATGTTGATCCGAACGTGGTTTTTTTTTCTCTATTATCGTGATTTATATGCAAATATTTCAAAAATGAGAAAAGCTACAACCTTCAATTAATTTTGTTGCATTCAACATGAAATTGCACACATTTTCATATATAAAACTTTATGTAACGGCTTAATTTAAAATGGTGGCAAACATTACCACAATCGCACGTATGATTTTTCGGAAGAGTTACCGCGCAGACGTAAAGAAAATTTTATTTTTTCATAAATTCACCATAAATCGAAATATTGTTCTAGAGACTTCCAATTTGTTGCAAAATGAAGGTAAATGATTGAATATTACTAGAATATAAGCGTTTTAGCTTACAATTGCGTTTTTCGACCATTTCGGTAGAGTCAAAGTTGACCGAAGGTTGAAAATTTGTCACTTATCATTTTTTATATGAAATATTTTCAAAATTGATAAAAGCTACAACCATGGGTTTTTTTAGTTGTATTGTGCATGAAATTGCGCACATTTTCATATATAAAACTTTATGTAACGGCTAATTTAAAATGGTGCAAACATTACCACAATCGCATGTATGATTTTTTTCGGAAGAGTTACCGCGCGGACGTAAGGAAATACTTTTTTCATAAATTCACCATAAATTGAAATATTGTGCTAGAGACTTCCAATTAGTTGCAAAATTAAGGTAAATGATTGAATATTACTCAAATATAAGAGTTTTAGCTTACAATTGCGTTTTTCGACCATTTCGGTAGAGTCAAAGTGACCGAAGGTGAAATTTTGGCACTTATCATTATTTATATGAAAATATCTCAAAACTGATAAAAGCTACAATCATGAGTATTTTTTTGTTCTATTCTACATAAAATGCACACATTTTCATATATAATACTCCATGTAACGGCTAATTTAAAATGGTACAAAAATTATGTCAAAGTGACAAAATAATTTCAGAGATGTGTCACAGATACTTTTTAGTGCGGCAAGAAAGAAATTCGCGCTTGCGCGCCTGCGTAACAATTATAAACAAAACAACACCTTGATCCGTGAACTCCCAGCATCCCCCAAGGCGTGTGATTCAAGAGTTTTCGGCTGGTAGGCATAAAAGTATTTTTCGCGAATTTTTAAAAAAACTTTGTATGTCGACGTAAAATACGTCCAGTCGGCGTTAAAGGGTTAACTGGCAGAAACGAATTGAGCTCTTCGCTGTGTTGTACCTATTTTTTCACGAAAGTAGGCAAGCTAATCACCTATACTAAAACAGCAGAAGTGCTCCTGTGAATTCAAAATTTAAGCTGCTAATTACATTAGCAATGTAATTACTTGGTAAGTTACATGAAATATTCTTTTAACTGTAATGAAGTGTGACAAGACCATAAGCACAATATCTTGACTTCTCAGAAGGCTTGTCAAAAGGATTAATTATCACATGAAAGGTGTAATGACAGCAAGACAAAATGAAAGAATTTTACAATGGTAGGTCAGATGAGGCCAAAGGGAATGGACAAACAGTAAAAGGCAGAAATTAATGCAGATAAGGGTAAAGTGATGTCTTAGCAATCTTTGTATCATTTAAAAGGAGTTGCACAAAAGCATTATGTTAAAAAAATATTCCCTTAAAGAATCAATATATCAAGCAAATAATGGGCAATATACAAGCTAATTGATGCACATTAAAGAGGGTAATGGGTACCAGAAAGACTCAATGAAACTAATTATGTTACAGTATCATAAACAATCCATGAGCTAGTTATGTTACAGTGCCATAAAAAACAATCTTGAGTTAAAGTGTATCAGGAAAACTTGAGACAAGCACTGATGTTGATCTTGAGCCATTGCAATTTGTCATAATAATAGAGGAGGCTACAAAGCAAAGCCCAAAGAAGCTGCTAGATGTAGATGGCCTAGTTTAAACATCAGAATCTGAGGAAGAATTTGTTGCAAATGTTTAAAAGGTGGAAGAGTGGGGTGGAGAGGAGAGGTGTGAAAATCAACACATAAACTTGAAATGATTGGAAAATAGCGAAGGAAAAAAATAGCCAGGAAAGTGGCCACACTGACGATGTGAGAAAGGTGTCAAGGTGAGCTCAGTAATGGGTTTATACCAAATATAGCAGATGGTGTGCAAGAGATGCTCAGGAGGCAAAAATATACACTGAACATAGAATAAAAGATTTTCAATGGGGTAAAAGACAGGTGGAGCACCTTAAAGTGTCATGTCATAAAAGAAGGGCAAGATGTAGAAGAGGCTGAATATTTCTTCAGCACATACTGGACCATAAAGCAGTGAGAAAGAGCAGCAATAACCTTAATGATGTTGAGAGGCTGCTGGATTACCATCAAATAAAAGACACATTACATTAACCCTTTAACGCCAATTGGACGTATAAACATCGATATAAAATTGTCTGTTGGTGCCGATTGGACGTATATATTACATCGATATAAAATTTTTTTTTAAATTTGCAGAAAAATAGTTCACGGATCAAGGCGTTGTTTTGTTTACAATCGTTACGCAGGCGCGCAAGCACAAATTTCTTTCTCCTCGCACTAAAAAGCATCAGCGACATCTCTCAGAAATTATTTCGTCACTTTGACATAATTTTTGCACCATTTCATATTAGCCATTACATGGAATATTATAAATGAAAATGTGCACAATTTCATGTAGAATACAACAAAAAAAAACAAAAAAAACTCATGGTTGTAGCTTTTATCAGTTTTGAAAATTTTCATATAAAATAACGATAAGTGTCAAAATTTCAACCTTCAGTCAACTTAGACTCGACCGAAATGGTCGAAAAACACAATTATAAGCTAAAAACTTATATTCTAGTAATATTCAATCATTTACCTTCCTTTTGCAACAAATTGGAAGTCTCTGGCACAATATTTTGATTTATGGTGAATTTATGAAAAAACTTTTTCCTATGTCCGCCCGCAGGAGGGGTAATTCCGAAAAAATCATAAATTTTTTTCCGTTGCCGATTGTCGTAATGTTTGCACCATTTTAAATTATGTCGTACATAGTTTTATATATGGAAATGTGCGCAATTTCATGTAGAATAAAACAAAAAAACAACTTATGGTTGTAGCTTTTATCAGTTCTGAAATATTTCATATAAATAATGACAAGTGCCAAAATTTCAACCTTTGGTCAATTTTGACTCGACCGAAATGGTAAAAAAATTTAATTGTAAGCTAAAACTCTTACATTGTAGTAATATTCAAATATTTACCTTTATTTTGCAACAAATTGGAAGTCTCTAGCACAATATTTTGATTTATGGTGAATTTATGAAAAAAAAAAAAACATTTTCCTTACGTCCGTGCGGTAACTCTTCCGAAAAGAAAAAAATCAGAAATGTTTTTTGTCCGATTGTCGTAATGTTTGCACCATTTTAAATTAGCCATTACATGAAGTTTTATATGAAAATGTGCACAATTTCATGTAGAATACAACAATTAAACAACCCATGGTTGTAGCTTTTATCAGTTTGAAATATTTTCATATAAATAATGATGTGCCAAAATTTCAACCTTCGTCGTCAACTTTGACTAGACCGAAATGGTAAAAAAACGCAATTGTAAGCTAAAACTATACATTCTAGTAATATTCAAATATTTACCTTTATTTTGCAACAAAATTGGAGTCTCTAACACAATATTTCAATTTATGGTGAATTTATGAAATAAACTTTTTCCTTACGTCCGCACGGTAACTGAAAAATCATAAATGTTTTTTCGTCCGATTGTCGTAATGTTTGCACCATTTTAAATTAGCCGTTACATAAAGTTTTATTTATAGTATATGAAAATGTGCGCAATTTCATGTAAATACAAAAAACAATCCATGGTTGTAGCTTTTATCAGTTTTTTTGAAAATATTTTCATATAAATAACGATAAATAGAAAAAAAAAATTAGTCCTTTCGGTCAACTTTAACTCGACCGAATTGGTCGAAAAAAAACTGCAATTGTAAGCTACCAACACTTACAGTCTAGTAATATTCAATCAATTACCTTCATTTTGCAACAAACGGAAAGTCTCTAGCACAATATTTCGATTTATGGTGAATTTTTGAAAACATCTTTTTTTTATGTCCACGCATTATGAATTCATGCATCATTTTGTGATATATTTTCTCTGTGTTGCCTTGATCATTTTACAATGTGTTATATACCAAAATGATGGCAAATTTAGGTGTTACGATACAACGAAAAAAATTAACTCGTTAGCTTTAACCGTTTTCCTTTCAGCGCGATGTGTATCAATTACATATATATATTACATTTTTCCACTGTCATATATCCCAATATTTATATGTGATAATGATATTTTTTTCATTTCTGATGGTTGCATACTAACCTTCAGGCAATGACAAAAGAAGGAGCCAAAAATGAACTCTTAATCTTGAAAAACTAAGCGTGCTGTGTTTATTTAAAAAAAAAAAAAAAAAAATTTCCGCTTCGGCGCCTCACCTCACGATTGCCGCCAGCATGCGGGATGACGATTTTTAAATACTGCTTCGGTGTTTAAGGGTTAATAAACAGGATAAACTTGCATATGCATAAGGCCTGTATATGCGGTCCCCGGTTAATGACAGACTCGGTTAATGGCGATCCGGTTTTATGGCAGGCCTTAACGGGCCAAGTTTCGGTTATCGGTGCCGTAAGATGCTGATAATGCCATAATGCACCATTATATACATAACAGACATGCCATCAACTGAAGCTTTGCGCCATAAGGGTCATAAATCAACGTGTTTCGGTAAATGGGGGTTTTCACTCATCAGCAGCACCCCACCAAAAATGGAACCCCCCCGATAACCAGGGACTGCCTATCTACTTTAACCATGAGACATGGGTGTTGACAAACAAAATGGAGATTTTGAAAAAATTTGAATAATTAAAGGCAAATTTATATTACAAATGATGATGTAACAGAGTTTTTGTGATTTTAATACTAGTTAAGAGAGATGGTTTGGACTATGATAAAAGAGGGAAGAAGAGGAATTGAGAGAAAAGCAGTAAGTATAGAAGAAGCAGGGCAAAAACCAGTGGGAAACGCTCAAGTAGAAATTGTAAAGAAAAAGAGGTCACATGAAAACCTATGGCAGACAAGAATTTAGACACAAAGTGTGTAAGAAAGAAAAGAGTGGAGAAAAAACTTATTCCATGTCTAATCCCACGAAAGGAAAAGCAGACATAAAAACTTGAAAGTGACGAATTATCGATGAGAAGCTCTCTGAATGCATTTATATAACTTTGCCCACACACCCCCCTAAAAAAAAAGAAAAAAAATCATCCATTGTCATGATACTCACATCATCGCAATCTCTGTACTCATCAAACGTTCCATCTCCAGCTAAATTTGTGCCTGAGATATCAAGACCATTTAAGTTGGGTAAGCTTGACACTAAATCTGCCAAGACTGTATCCGGTGACTCAAACATCCCATACTTTTTGTTGGCTTGAGATATATCAAGAAACCTGAAAGGAAAATAGAAAAATCTTTTCATATCAAATTTATTCATTCTTCAAAAAAATGGGATGGTTATGAGAAAAATTATGTATGTATGTAAACACAATATCCTCACACAATTGCTGAAAATGAGTACTATTATAGGAAGGTTAAACATCCTTGATAAATCTTCCCTCTCTTGGTATACTACAGAACACTTACAAAACATATTTCTTTTAATTATATTCTATTCCTGAACATGAGTACTGTTTGCATGATTGACTGAATGACTAATTAAGCATAACTTGACTCACAAGAGTACGTATAATAATTATGTCATGTGTGAAAACTGAGTCATCTTAGACATTACAATTAGTCATCTCATGCCATGTTGGCAAAATGAGGCAGCGCTGTAGTCTTTTTGAGTTTCCAGTGAAAGCTTCTTTGCCTCATGCTGCATTAAAGCATAATGTCTTTCTTAAGCTATTTTACCGATTAATTAAATTAGAATGTGCTTCAGTTCCTTGGCATATCTTCATCATACATACTGACTCAGTTCCTTGGCATATCTTCATCATATATACTGACTAAGTTCCACATGTTCACACTAACTTTAATGTAACCCAATTTACTGCATTTTGTTACTTAATGGACTCTTGAACCTGATTACCATAAAAATATTTTGTACACACCGGTTTGAGTTCTGTGACCTTGGAGTAGAAGCCTAATGATCTTCAATAGTCTACAAGCTGCAGTTCATTTGCATCACAATGTTTTACAGATTTATCCTCTTCCACGTCTATAAACCTTTGTGGGCACAAGCTAGGTTCTCAAATGACAATGAAAAGGCTCATCCAGTGGACTGGGATGGTAACTAAAGGCACCGTCTTGGCGAGCCTCAAACATACACACATAAACCACGTTGGTTATCGGTAAGAATGTTTTTGATCCAGGATTCCAAGCAAAGACTGAAACTAGTAGCTGCGGCACTTCCAGTCTTCCTCACCATCAGTAACGATGAAAAAGACCTCTTGCTTCATGCAGTGAGAGATACTATCCTTTATTTGTGGACGATCAGAGACTATAGGAGTGATACCCCAGACTGTTCATCCCCACAGGGTAATGGAAAACAAATGCAAAAGGTCAGATTACTTCAACCTCTGTTACTTTTAAATTACATTTGGAGTTATCTCTTAAGTGTATTTACCTGTTGTTAAAAGATGTCCGGGGATCATTATCTTCCACTTCATTTTAACTTATTACCACTGCAAAGTTACTGGCTACATCATCTCATTGTGACAAAAGTGTATTTCCTTTCTGTACCTGACTAACTCTGATCTAATACAACCACCTTGACTGTCATGACAAACTAGTAACATCTAAACATTAACTCTACAAGTTGACAGGTTAGCTGGATTCCTCATAATGGAATGGAATGGAATGGAATGGGATATGGGATTTTGGCCATAGGCTTAGAAATAAGACCAAGAGGGTTTCAATCTAAGAAGATGGGTGTCATGGTCTTCAGGCTGAGAAAAATAAAAGTGAAATTTAAAACAGTTTATACATTCCATACAATATCATTTACACAGCTACTCACATTAAATACATTTACACGGTTTACATACACCAAGTTAAACACAAATAAAACATAATAAAAATCTAAATATAAAATAATTTTATAATAACAATGACATTTCTACAGTAAAAATAGATTTTGTATACACTTACCAATTAAGTACCTATACTTCTGGAGAAGCACAGGTACAACACAGCTAAGACCATCATTCGGTTTTTACCTTATGTCCATAAGAGGGGAGGAGGGCGGGCTCCGTTCATGTAATTATTTGGTAAGCATATAGAGAAACTAATTTTTTAAAGTAAATACATAACTGAATCCTAAACTGACCGGAGGTGGGAATATACTGCTCCAAAAACACTCAGTGAAAGGGATGAATTTGTAGTAGCTTAGCTAGCATTAATAAAATGCCTGATGTAACCTACCTGGTGTGAGAGAGCTCCAGCAGGAAGATACTGCCTCTGGTGAGCCTGCCTCAACCTTTAGAGACATGGCAGTAAAGCCAGGTGTCGCCCCTAATTCAGTGGGATGCTTTGCAGTCAAGGAGTACTCCTATGGTTGCCAAAGCTACCAAAACACAAGCCCTTGCCCTGGGCAATAACACAAAATGACCAGAAAAACCAAAAAACCAGTTACATGAACTTCAACAAAAAACAATCACCATACCCATCTATACCCCAAACAAGATTGCTGGGTACTCCAAGTCCACAGTAACCTTAAGCTTCCCAAAACTCAACGACCACTGTCAGGAAAGTTAAAATAAGAGAATAGATACATATACGTATTCTCCTACCCTTTGTTTCCCCCCCAGTACCACGCCAACTATATATAAGGGTTTTCATAAAGGGTTTTAAAGCACTACAATTACCATAAACTGGGTTTTAAAGCACTACAATTATTATCAAACTATCTTGATGTCATGTACATAAAAATTCAAAAATACAGATTTACATCTCCAGAATGTAGCTTGTACAATCAAAATAAGACCTGAAAATCATGAAAGTGGCCACTGCCTGCACTTCATGGGCCTTACAAATAGGAAAATCTTCTAAAACACCTTTGAGTGAGATTCAGAAATTTCTCAGAAAAAAAGTCAAGGCATTTTAGACACAAGACACGATGGGTCCTTGACCAAGCACCAAAGGTTAGGGGAGTGGCCTCGGATTGCCTTAGTTCTTTCCAAGTAAAATTTCAATGCTCTTACGGGGCATAAAGTCCTTTCTTGATCCACAGGACCGAGGATGTCAGTCAGCGATTTATTCTTGAAGGAGTGAGGCCAAGGATTAGGTGTAGTTTCATTTTTTGCAAGACAACCCAAAATGAATGAACACACTGTGTCCCCTTGTGAAAACCCACATCTTTATGTAGGGCTTGAATCTCACTTACTCTTTTAGCTGTAGCTAAACACCAAAAACGTGTGTCTTCCTTGTTAGATCCCTCAGGTTAGAAGATTGAATGGGTTTGAATAGAGGACCTGAATCCATTTCAGAACAACATAAGATTTCAGACAATAAAACCTTCTCCCCTCTTGGTTGTCTCAAAAGATCTAATCAAACCGCTGAGGTCTTCATTTGATGACAAATCCAGTCCCGTGTCTAAACACGGCCCTATACACTTTGATCTCATGTCTGCAGTTAACTGTCAAAAGTTCTTAAAAATAGCAGAAAGTATGCTATTTGGGCTACAGTGGTAGAAGATGAGATATCATGTCTTCACACCAGCTGCAAAAAGACAGATCACTTGCCTGATAAATGTTAGTGGAAGATTGGCATCTTCACTAACTATTGCCTCTGCATCTGGTCTTGAAAAGCTTTTTGCTCTGACAAGCTTCCTGACAGTCTGAAGTCTGTCATAGTAAGAGTGGATAGAAGTCTTGGGAAGTCCACAAGGAGGTTGAGGAGATCTGGGAACTAATCTTTTTGTGGCCAAAAGGAGGCCACTAATGTCACTGAGAGGTTGCTGTGTGACCTGAATTTATTATTACATCCCTCTTCATACTGAAGGGTGGAATACGTTTAACATCGAGATTCGACCAGTCCTGGATCATAGCCTCCCTTGCCATGTGAGAGGATACTGGGCTGGCGAACAATATAGGGGAAGTCAATGATCCCTTGTCATTGCAAACAGATCTACTGACGTTTCCCCCACTGCCTCCATAAATTGGTGCACACTTGTGGATTGAGTGTCCACTCCGTCAATAGTACCTGATTGCAACTACTTAATTGGTCCGCAATGACATTTTTTTCCCACATAAACTGGTGACAATTTGGGTGTGTTGTCGTGAGCCCAAAGGAGAAGATCCCTGGCTGCCTGAACAGGGAGAACGAGTGTCCCTCCTTGGTTCTTTATATAAGCCACCAGCACCGTCGCATTGTCCGAATGAATGATGACTGTGGAGTTGTGGGACTGCTGTAGCAAAGTGTTGAACAGGGCCAAATGAACTTCCTTGAGTTCCCTCATGTTTATGTGTAAGTTCTTCTCCGAACTGGACCACATCCCCGAAACTTCTACATTCTCCAGGATGGCGGCCCAACCCAGGTCAGATGCGTCTGAGTATAGTGTGTGGTAGGGATTCAGAGAGAACAGAGACTTACCCCTCTGCAAACCTTCCTTCTATGAGCCACCACTTGAGGGTTCTCTTGATTTCCTGAGGTGATCAGGAACACAAAGGGCCTTGAGGAAAAATAACTGAAGTGGTCTCATATGCAGCCTTCCCAAGGGCACAAATTTTTCTATGGACAAAAGGGTCCCTAGAAGGCTCATCTATTGTTGCAGTACACGGATAGGTGAGACAGGAACTTTTCCGTTTGTCAGACGGAAAAGCCCGAAAACTCTGAGATTCTATCTCACTCCCCACCAAATATAGAATCAAACTGAGTTGGGACTTGGATTCATTGATCAGGAGACCCAGATTCTGGTCCAACTAAAGTCTCTTGAATGCCATCCATGCATTTTGACCTCAATGGGGAGCGAAGGACCCTGTCTAGATACAGACAAACGTTGATCCCTACTAGGTGCACCGCCACTTTGCCAGCATGGTAAGGACTGGTTAAAAACTTAGGGAGGAGCTGACAGGCCAAAAACACAGAGCACGAAATTGGAAGACCTTGTCCTGGAACGTAAACATGTTATTGTTATTATACAATTAGTTTGTTCATACTTACCTGGCAGATATATATATAAGCTGTATTTTCTGAAGTCCGACAGGAATTTCAAAACTCGCGGCACACGCAGTGGGCGGCCAGGTGGTAGTACCCATTCCGCCGCTGGGAGGCGGATATCAGGAACCATTTCCCATTTTCTATTCATATTTTATTAATGCCTCTGTCTCCTGAGGGAGGAGGGCGGGCACTTTAATTATATATATCTGCCAGGTAAGTAGAACAAACTTAATTGTATAATAACAATAACATTTTGTTCATGCCACTTACCTGACAGATATATATATAGCTGAATCCCACCTTCGGATGGTGGGAAGAGACAGAATAGGATTTTTAGGAAACTTAAATTAAGTAGATGATATACATCTTGGTTCCTCACCTGTTTGCAAAGTAGACTATGTGATTACTGTCACGTAAGGCTGCTTTTGCTTAAATCAGAGTTGCCAGCCAGGTGGAGACCTGTAGTTGCTGGTGCGCTCTGGATGATCTGTCAACGGGTACGAGACCTCAACGTGACAAGACCATCGAGGCCATACAAATGAGGGCAACGAAGCAACTGACCACCACCTGACCAACTATTCACAAAAAACCCCTTAAAACTAACTAAAGGATGGGAGATCTTCACATAAGACTCACCACAACCTAAAAACACAACAACAAACTAACCTAATCCTAACTAAGGGATAGGGAAAGAGCTACTTCCGGACCCCAATACTGTGTCCGCAGAAACGTATGGCCCCAGTGCATTACAATCGTCATACTCGTTCTCACATCCCTTAGGTAATGTGAGGCGAAGACGGAGTTACTCCTCCAAAAGGTGCAATCAAGGATGTCCTTGATTGACTGTTCTTTTGGAAGGCAAGAGAGGTAGCGACGGCTCGAACTTCGTGCGCTTTCACTCATAGAGCTCAAATCAGTCTTCTGGAAAGATGAATGAGCCTCCTGAATGATGTCCCTTAGAAAGAAAGCAACAGCATTCTTCGATAAAGGTAACTGGTGGTCTTCACAGAGCACCAGAGATTACCTGAGGGACCTCTTACCTCTTTCGTTCTATGCACGTAGAACTTGAGAGCCCTGACCGGGCACAGGACTCTCTCTGGTTCTTGGCCCACCAGACTTGACATACCCTTGATCTCGAAAGTCTTCGGCCAAGGGTTCGAAGGATTTTCATTCTTCGCCAAGAAAGTTGGGTTCAACGAGCAGACAGCATTGTCTCCTTTGAATCCCATTAACTTGCTAAACGCTTGAATTTCACTAACTCTCTTAGCCGTCGCAAGAGAAGTTAGGAAAAAGAGACCTTCCTTGTCAGGTTCGAAGAGACGCTGCCTGAAGCGGTTCGAAAGGGCTTGACATAAGGAATTTAAGGGACTAGTTCAAAGGTTCCATGATGGAAGTCTCATTTGAGGAACCTTCGGTCTCGAAAGACCTTTAAAAGGTCATGAATGTCCTTGTTGTCAGACAGGTCAAGGCCTCTGTGCCTAAAAACGCTGACAACATGCTTATATATCCCTTGATGGGTAGGGACCGCTAATTTCTGCACATTCCTGAGGAAGAGCAGAAAATCAGCTATTTGGTTCACAGAGGTCGAGGAAGAGGAAACTTCCCTCCTTTTACACCATGCCCTGAAGGAAGCCCACTTCGATTGGTAAACAGCTCTTGTGGAAGCACGTCTTGCATGTGAGATTGCTCTCGCAGCTGCTTTTGAAAAACCTCTCGCTCTGGCCAACTTTTCGATAGTCTGAACGCAGTCAGACCCAGAGCGGAGAGGTTTTGGTGAACCTTTCGAAGTGGGGCTGTTTGAGTAGATCTTTCCTCCAGGGCAATGTCCTTGGAAAGTCTACAAGGAAAGACATGACCTCTGTGAACCATTCTCTCGCTGGCCACATCGGAGCGATCAGGTTAACTCGTCCCTCTGAGGCCGCAAACTTCCTCATGACTTCCCCCAAAATCTTGAATGGTGGGAAGGCGTACAAGTCTAGACCCGTCCAATTCCAAAGCAAAGCGTCTACCGCGATTGCTTCGGATCCAGGACCGGGGAGCAGTAAAGAGGAAGTCTCTTGGTCCTTGACGTCGCGAATAAGTCGACCAGTGGACGTCCCCACAACGTCCAAAGGTCTCGACAAACGTCTTCGTTCAAGGTCCCATTCCGTCGGTAGGACTTGTTCCCGACGACTGAGAAGATCTGCCCTGACGTTTTGCACTCCTGCAATGAATCTCGTCAGGATAGTCACATTTCTTCTCTTTGCCCACAGCAGATCTCTCTCGCTAGGGAAAACAACGTTCTGGAGTGTGTTCCTCCCTGATTTTTTAAATAAGCGAGTGCTGTGGTATTGTCCGAGTTTATCTGAACAATCCTGTTCTCCAAACTCCTTTCGAAGAACTGCAGGGACAGAAATACTGCTGCCAGTTCTTTGACATTTATATGCCAGGCTACCTGTTCCCCTCTCCAGGAGCCTGACACTTCCTTCCCTCCTAGTGTTGCTCCCCAGCCCGTGATGGAAGCGTCGGAGAACAACACTAGGTCGGGCTCAGAAGACTTAGGGACACGCCCTCCTGAAGCTTCTGAGGGTCCAACCACCATCTTAGATGGTTCTTGATCGGAAGCGATATTCTCAATATGGCATTGAGATCGTCCTTGGCCTTCCACTCGTCCGCAAGGAAAAATTGGAGAGGCCTGATGTGCAGTCTTCCCAAGGAAACAAACCTTTCTAGCGAGGAAATGGTCCCCAGCAGACTCATCCATTCCCTCGCCGAGCAGTCTCTTTCCTTTAGAAAGGCTGAGATCTTTTCTAGCCTAGGCGCTGAACGTTCCTGGGACGCCGCTGACGTTCCTGGACGGAAACACTCGAAAAGCCATGAATCCATCTGAATCCCCAGATACCACGATGGACTGTGTTGGGGTCAGATGCGACTTTTCGAGGTTGACCAGAAGTCCCAGGGACTTCGCTAGGGCTAAAGTGAACTGCAAGTCCTTCAGACACTTCTCCTCTCGACGACTCCTGATCAGCCAGTCGTCGAGGTACAGGGAAACTCTTATTCCCGAAGAGTGTAGCCACCTCGCTACGTTCTTCATTACTACAGTGAACACCATTGGAACCGTGGTCAGTCCGAAACACATAGCTCTGAACTGCCACACTTTTTTGTCTAAGACAAACCTTAGATACTTTCTTGAAAGAGGGTGGATCGGGGATGTGAAATTGTACGCGTCCTGCAAGTCTAAGGACACCATCCAGTCGCCCGGTCTCAAGGCTCCCAGAACAGAATGAGGCGTCTCCATCGTGAATTTGGTGGTTTTCTTTTCCACGAAAAGATTGAGCCTGCTTACATCTAGAACTGGACGCCAACCTGACGACTGCTTCGGTACTAGGAAGATCCTGTTGTAAAAAACCTGGGGACCCCAGGGTCCGCGACTTGTTCCACCGCTCTTTTGTCGATCATCTGCTGAAGGAGATCGAATAATACTTTCTTCTTTTCTCCCTGATAGGATGGAGAAAGGTCTCTGGGAGTCGTAGAAAGAGGAGGAAGATCTAAAAAGGGGATCTTGTACCCCTGCTCCACGATCTTGAGGGACCAAGAGTCCGTGTCTCTCTCTCCACGCTCCCGCAAAAAACTTCAGTCTGGCTCCGACTGGTGTCTGAAGGACAGCTTCTCACTTGGAAGGCTTTGGCTTAAAGGAAGCTCTTCCTCGTGAAAACCCTCTCCCTCGAGGAGCTGCTCTCGAGGGGGGGAGCCCCACGAAAGGGCTTAACTTTCTTCGGCAGTCGAACCGCAGCTGAAAAGAGGTTGAAGGTACGGCTGACCGTCTTGTAGACTGGGCCAAAAGGTCCTGAGTTGCCTTCTCTTGCAAACTGTTCGTCAGGTCCTTTACTAAAGTCCTGGGGAAGAGATGGTTCGAAAGAGGCGAAAACAGCAAATCCGCTTTCTGAGCTGGAGTTACCGAACGAGCTGTGAAGTTTGCACAGCAAAGCTCTCTTTTCAATAAAGCCGTTTCCAAAATGAGATACGATCTCCTCCGAACCATCCCTGACGGCTTTGTCCATACATGCTAACACGCTGGACAGCTCCCCCAGACTGAGAGATTCTGGGCTTCTCGCTTGCAGATCCAGAACTCCCAAACACCATGTCAAGGAAGTTGAACACTTCCAGCGTCCTGAGCAGACCCTCCTTCAAATGATGGTCAGTCTCCGTAGAGGTCCAGGTTACTTTAGCAGAGGGTAAAGAGACCTCCTCTGCGAATCCACTAGGCTGGAGATTGATTGATTGATTGTGAGTTATCTGGCGTCACAACTACCAGGGTCACCGACGCCGAATACTAAATGTGATCTTTTAACTTTATAATATATTATCAACATTCAAAATAACTTTATCTTTATGAGAGATATATAAATTTGATTTAAAAAAATAAATTAAATTTCTGATAAAAATATAATAAATAATATTCCGATAAAAAGAATTGTGATTGATCACTACTGTAAAACTATTAAAAATAAAAATGTATATTACTAAGACAGCACAGCTGTCAGATATATTTGAGAAGACCAGCTTCTTGATAAAAGAGATAATGTTATTAATACATGCGCTTTCTCCCAACAGTTTTGCCATGCTATAATTACCCCCTGCTCCACTACTATAACCTAAAAAAACGATTCCTAAGTTCCACCAGACTGGGACACTCAACCAGCAAATGCCTAACGGTTAGTGGAACTAAGCAATCATCACAGAAGGGCTCATTCTCCCCATCCATCAGAAAGCCATGAGTTTAAACGCGTATGGCCAATACGTAATCTACACAATACAATCTCCCACTTCCTTGGTATTAGGTCATATTTCCAAGGGTGTGTCTGACTAGTAATTTCTTTCATTTTATTGCCTACTCTGTCCCACTGAGTACCCATAACTGCTGGATGGATTTCCATATATCATAGAATGTATCTCGATATGGAACAGGGCATTTTCTCGGTACCAAAGTTTGCGCTGCTGATTTGGCTAGCTTGTCTGCCTCTTCGTTTCCCGATATGTTCACATGGGCGGGAACCCAACAAAATGAAACAATGCATGCCTCTATTTGGTGCAAAAAAAATCCACTGCAAGATCTTCAACACCAAGGGATGATCAGTATTAAAGACTTCCAGGGACTGTAGGGCACTTTTGGAGTCACAAAATATTGTATAGCTACAAACTGGGAGTGTTTTGTAATATGTTCCAGTGCTATTAGGTGCCATACAATTCAGCTGTAAAGTTTGAGGCAACAGAAGGAAGTGCACCTCTTCGGTTAAAAGATTCGCTAAAAACCCCATATCCAACGCCAGCATTGGACTTAGAGCCATCAGTAAATATAAAACTTGTATCTACATGCTCTGATACATGCTCTAAAAATATGGACTTCATTTCCTCATCAGATTTATCCCTCTTTGCTCCACTGAAGTACCTGCAGAATTTCACATCAGGTAACCTCCAGACAGGAGTTACTGGATACACAAAGGGGATTAATGGGAAAATTTTTTAATATTCGTATCCTCTAAAATATTTTTAATTCTATAGCTAAAAGGAGTGGGATACCTTGGATGACTTTCATAAAAAACCGTTAAAAAAAAAAAAATTTCTATTTGCCACAGCAAATGCCAGAGATTTGGGGAGTCTTTGCACTCTAAACCAGTACCGAAGTAATGATGACTGGCGATAGAGTTCAAGGGGCATCTCTCCTGCATAAGTAGCATACTAGGTATTGGTGACGACTGGAAAGCTCCTGTGGCTATACGAATACCTGAATGATGCACTGAATCTAAAATTCTCAAGTTAGATGAGGAGGCTGAAGAATAAACTTCACATATAGACAGCTTTGACAAGATTAGGGATTTATGAAGCTTTAGTAACAGATTTCTATCAGCTCCCCAACTGGTGTGAGAAAGCACCTTCAAGATATGTAGAGCTTCTAGGCTCTTTGCTTTTATATGTTTTATATGGGGGACCCAAGTCAATCTATTGTCAAAAACTAGGCCTAAGAAGTGTGCTTGTTCTACACATGGGATTCTACGGCCATACAAATAGAGGTCTGGATCAGGATGCACTCCCCTGATCCGACAGAAGTGGACAGCAGTAGTCTTGCTTACAGAGATTTTAAAACCCTGTTTCTCAGCCCAACTTACTATTTTATTTATTGTTAATTGTAGCTTTCTTTCTGCTACAGTCCATCCGGGTGGCAGCAAAGGATATTGACAAGTCATCCCACAAACAGTGTCTTTAAAACCTCTCTTGGAATGACAGCTTGCAACACTGTTTATGGCCAGAGCAAAAAGTGTTACACTGAGAACACTACCCTGGGGAAACACCTCTTCTTGGCACTTTTTCTCTGATAAGTACTGCCAAACTTTAACTTTAAAATACCTACGATGTAAAAAGGATTTCACAAATAAAGGTAATTTGCCTCGTAGACCACTATTATGCATAGTCTTCAGAATCCCATGTCTCCAAGCAGTGTCATATGCCTTTTCTATATCAAAAAAACACTGTCACATGGTGTTGCTTAGAGGCAAAGGCTTCATAGACAGAGGCTTCGAGTTGCAGTGAGATGTCCAGGGTGGAGTGCATTTTCGAAAACCACACTGAGAGGGTGTTAGAATATTGTTGTGCTCTAGATACCACATCAGTCTTACATTTACCATTTTTTCCATCATTTTACATAAACAACATGTTAAAGCAATGGGGCGGTAACTTGCTGCACAGAGAGGATCTTTCCAGGCTTAAGGAATGGTAACATGGTAGCTAATTCCCATATGCTAGGGTAGCTGCTTTCATCCCATATTCTATTGATAATACTTATTGTAAAAGTTTTGTGTTCTTTGAAATGTGTTTAAACATTTCATAAGGAATCTCATCTGGACCAGGGGCAGTGTTCTTGCTCCTAGCTAAAGCAGAGTCAAATTCCCTTTCAGAAAAAGGCATATTATATGATTCAGCTTTGTTTGATGAAAAGCAAGTACCTGTTGTTCTTCCATCATTTCTGAAATGATGTCCTGGGGAACTATCTGATTTTTCAGAGACTCGAGCAAAGTGTTCAGAAACATATCACTAATTTCTGTGGCATCAGTAACATGATTATTATGTAATTTAAGTACTGGAGGAGGACTGGGTGAAATTTACCCTGAATTTTTCTTATTTTCTTCCAATGCTACAGACTGGTGTTCTGCTGTTAATAGAGGATACATATCCAGCCCATGCTTGTCTTCTGGCAGCTTTCATGGCTTTTTCGAAATCGTGCCCTACACTGTTTGTAAATTATGACATTGTCCAAGGTGCGATGTCTACGGCACCTGTCAATGATGACCTGGTAGCTCGGTGTAACAAACCTTAGGTCTTCTGACCACCATGGTACTGGCCGTCTCCGAATAGTCCTTTAGTTCGAGGAAATTGAGTGTAGACCTGCAGTATGTTAATGTTCCATTGAGTAGATCAATGGCATCATCTACACTTGGAAAATCTTTTGCCATCCCCCTCCAACTCACTCAAATCTTTGAATTTTCTCCAATTTGCTTTCTCCAAGCACCACCGTGGTGATCTCGGGATAGGTGGACCATCATTGGTGTCGATCACAATTGAGAATGGTCACTGGTATGCCAGTCATCACTTGTTCTCCAACTAAAATCAACACTGCAGTTGGAGCTACATATTGAAAGGTCGATGCAGGAGACGGTGCCTGTCTGAATGTGGTAATGAGTAGGTTCTCCAGTATTAAGAAGACCTATATCTTCAGTTTCTATTAAAGATGCCATCATATTCCCTTTTTGGATTTGATGTTACATCTCCCCACAATGGATGTCTACTATTGAAGTCACCAAGTAGAAGAAATGGCTCTGGTAGTTGCTGCATTAAGTATATCAAGTTCTCTTGGGAGACATGGCTATTTGGTGGAATGTAAAGGGAACATAAAGTATATTTCCTTCTTAAATCAATTCTTACAGCCACAGCTTGAAGTGGAGTATTTAGTTTCACTTGGTAGTGTGGCACATCTCGACGGATGTAGATGAGGGATCCACCATGATTTCCCACCTCTAAATCAAATTTAGTTCTATAGTGAACATATTCCCTAGGACAAGGTGTATATTCACCTAGCATGGTCTCCTGCAAACATAACCCTACAGGGGAGTGCTCATAGATCAAAAGCTTCACTTCCTCATACTTTGCTCGCAGTCCCTGACAATTCCATTGAATAATGGAAGTGAATTTATTTATGTTTGGACCAATATTATGGTTCCTTTTGACAAGATTGGGAGAGCTCTTTTTCCTACTAGGGGAGGCATTTTAATGGAAGGCTTTGTTGGCCTCTTGGGTGGAGTTGCCTTCATAGAGCCAACATCTTTTCCTTCAGTGTCCCTGACACTGAAGGGTTTTTTAGTTTCTTTACTCTCCATCTCTGTCGAGACAGAGAAAGAAGAGGTGTTCTCTAAAGAGACCACCTCGAGAGTCTTTGTGTTGCTGGCAGTAGCCAGCTCTGCCTCTAATGAGGCAGAAGTACCAGCGAGGACTGGCACCAGGGGACCAGCATCTGCTGGTTTGTCCTCCAAAGAGAATTGGCACCAACAGAAGCTGGCACCAGACCAGCAACCACTGGCCTTGCCTCCAATTGAGGCAGATGGTGGAGGGTGTATCTCAACTGGCACTTCAATTTTTTCCAATTCCATACTAGGGCCTTTCTTGTTGGTTCTAGTGAACCTTGTCTTTACTTTCTCATCATCAATTGACTCTGATGATTCAGTTAGCTGTCTCTTTAATGATTCTTTATTTGTTTCTACATTTGTGCTCCTAACTTGGGTTTTTTATTTGTCTCTTCTTTTGGTTTCTTAATTTTGCTACTACAGTAGCAAAACTTAGACCGGGTCTTACAATCTTTGCTTTGGCTCTCTCTCGTGCTTCCTTAAATGTTGTTCTTTCTATTACTCTAATGGCTTGGATTTCCTTTTCTAGTAAATATATATCACACTGCTGAGACGATGATGCATGTTCCCTCACCACAGTGAACACATTAGGTTCCTGGTGCACATTCCATGCTCATCCTCTCCACAGTTGACACAGACGGCAGGATTTTCTTGCAATTTGGATCGGCATGATTGTAGGGTGTGTCCAAAATGCTGGCAATGGAAACACCTTCTGGGTCTCGGGATGTACTGCTTTACCTTAAACCTATACCAGGCTGCAAAGACACATTCCGGAAGTCTTAAGGTGTCAAAAGTTAATATTAAGGTAGGCTGAGGTATTCTGTTATTATCAACCTTCTTTGTCATCCTGTCCACCTTTATTACACCCTGGTCTTTTAATTCTGTTAAAAGTCTCTCCTCAGAGAAAGCCATCAACTGAGGGGCATAAATCAAGCCCTTGCTGGAGTTCAGGCTGGAGTGGGGAGTACACTCAACCGTAACTCCCGCAAGGTCCGACAATCCCATCAACTTGATACTTTCCTCTGGGGAGATGCTTTCTACCAGGAGCATGTTTCCATTCTGCCGGGGTGGGGTTATTTTTGGCTGTCTGCCACAACATTTAATGATTTCCCTATGCACTTGAAAAATGTCTATACTGTCACCATCTAGCTTTAAATTAAGGTATTTATTAAAGGAATTGGGTACAAAGACCCCAGGAGCTATTTCATATTTATTATTTTTCTTCATGGCAAATGGTTCCAGTGTGACAATACTGGAACCAGATGCTTTTTGTTTAGTTTTCCTGGCTGTATTATATTTACTCGCATTAATTTGGGTCGTCAACTGTGTCCGTCTGTCATTCGGCCCAGGGATACTACACTGATCCTGGGGACCGACCATGGAAAGTTGATGTTTGGGTTCCGAGGACAAGTCCTTTGATGAAAGCATAGGGTCGTCAACGGAGAAAAATAGGGGGGTTGCCATAAACGTAAAAAAATACATAGTTCATCCAGAATATTCCCCCATATACCCACCATGGAGTCACAATTAGAGGACGGGTCATCCCTTTTATTAGGGTCGTCCTAGGGGTAATTACTAGATATACACCCTATCCCCAGTGCTAAGGCGTTCATGATGTCCGTCGAGATCAGAAACCCCCGGCATGAGGATAGGTTTGACATTAAACTTTCCCTCGCTCGACCACGTCAGGTACTAGAGTTCTACGGGTGAGGTAGCATGCCGTCCATCCTCACCCTCCTTCATATCCCAAGATTTAGCCTAAACCATGTCCAAAACCAAGCCAATCCGTCGTCATCATAGAATCCATACCTTATAGGGGGAGGAAGGTCAGAAAGATGAAATGTTTTTAGTAGAAGAAAAAGGGCCTGACTTATTTCGTTGGATCAAAAGCTGGGCACCAAGGCCCACGAGGGGAAAGCAGTTCCCACCAGGCATCAGGGCCCAGCTGCTGAACCCTAAGCCCCCATCCTCGGCAAGGCTTCAGCATCTGGGGGGACTAGGCTGGAGAAATCTCCTTGAGCCGAAGAAGGGATACGAACTCCTACTTCATCTTTTGGTTCTATACCAAATGCCCCCTTTTCCGCTAAGTCTAGCTGGCGGCAAGGCGAAGGTCGGTCTTGCCTTGATCTCTCCTTCGTATCATCCAATCTTGGAGTTTCTTAAAGGCACGTTTCGTGGAGAGAGAAGTTTTCATCTCTACAAACTCCGGGGTTTTTCCAGTTTTAGATGAAGAAAACTGCGAAGGAGGAGACTTGGGAGCTGCGGGCTGAAACTTGTCTTCGAAAGAAGAACGCAAGAGCCGCACGAGGACTTTATAGTCCGATGATTGAAGGGGCCGCAGAAGGTTGGGTTCCTCTTCAACCGAGTCAGCCGAACTACTCAGCTCTCCTTCTCTAAACGGAAGAGGAGACCGTCTGTCCGGACGAGGGCGTCCTAATGTCGGGTCTTGGCTTGATCAAAGGACCCCTATCCTTGCTAGAGGCAGCCTTATTTCGGCTGTCTTCTCTATGACGCTTACTACTTGATGAAGGTAGAGCGTCCCTGACGAGGACGAGCGTCCTTAGCGCCATCCGCGGCAGTCTCACTTGCCAGAGAAGCGTCCTTACGTTTCTCAAACGAAAGGGTAAGACCTTTTCGCTGGAATACGTGCCTGTGCGCGTAAACTAGCGTCTGGGGGTACGACTTCTTGGTCGGAATCCCCAAAAGCGTCTTGAAAAGAGCCCTGAACGTCCTGGCGAGCTTCTGCCAAGCGTCCTGCGAGCGTCCTGGCGAGCGTCCTGGCGAGCGTTCCTGCCGAGCGTCCTGATGAACGTCCTGCCTAGCGTCCTGCCAAGCGTGCTGACGAGAGTCCTGCCGAACGTCCCTGCCAACGTCCTGCCAAGCGTCCTGCCAACGTCCCGCCTACGATCCTGCCTAAAGGCGTCCCTACAAGCGTCCTGTCGAACGTCGTGCAGAGCGTCCTCCTCAAAAGCGTCCTGACGTAACGTCCTTCTAGAGGACGAACGAGATCGGCGAATCGCCGAAGGAGAAGCGATCGGCGAACGAGACGAAGGTAGGTGAGGGAGAAGGAGACTGCTTCGTCCTCTTGACAGGCAGTCTAAGGTTCCTTCCTCCGCTTATGGTTCCTCTGAGCCATAAGCGTCGATAGCTGGTCCTGAAGGACAAAAGAATGTTCTTCGTTGGGGAAGAACGAACAGAGAAAGCAGGACTGATCCTGCGGAAGAAGACGAGGGGGCGAGGGGACGCCTCCTTCCTTCTCACAGGTACAGCTACCTGCTTCTCAGGTATACGCCGCCTGTGCACGCAACCCAGCGTCCTCATCGGAGGAGATCTTACCCCTTTTCTGAGGCGGAAAGCGTCATCGCATCCTCCGACGAAAGTGGCGAAAGAGGACGTGAAGCGTCCTCCGCACGAAACGTCCTTTTCAGAGGACGAGAGTCTCTCCGAGCGCTCCACCCCTTGCGCTGGGGAGGACGCTTCGGAGGACGAAAAGCACTCTTTCAGGACGCGCGCTCGTGCGCGCTCCTTGGCAGCCTGGGACTTTGCTACAAGGTCTGCCGAAGGGACGCCAGATCGGTGGGAAGCCCCGTAACCCTCTTGCGGCTTTCGACATACCTACTGAGTCTTGGGAGTCTGATAGAGGTCTAGGCCTAGAGGCATTATGGGGCCGATCTGACGCCCTCCACACACTAGGGGCACGATCACCACACTTGCCACCGAGCCAGTTTCTAAGGCTTTCACTTTGGTCTCCAGAGTGCGAAGAGACTCCAAAATCAGAGAGAGAGCATTCGCTTCTCCCGACACAGAATCAGAGCCCGAAGGCAACACAGGTTTAGGGTTGCAAACTCTACAGGTGTTAATGTAGGAGAGATGTTAGCCTTACCTTTGGTAGAACCACTCCTGGAGGAAGACCTCCTGATCCTATCGCGCTCCAATTTAAGGCGATAGGACTCATATACTCTCCAATCATCATCGGTCAATCTCTCACATTCATTGCACCGATTATCAATCAAACAATTATGCCCCCTACAACTCATACATACTGTGTGGGGGTCTACCGATGCTTTCGGTAGCCTCACCATTACAATCAGCCCTCACACACACTCTGAAACTCACAGCACTTGATCCAGATATATCTTATATAGAAAAGTCAATCCAAAATCAAAAAACGGTTCCACTATCGCGCATGCCAATTCAACAATCCAATTCAATACCAAAAAACCAATCAGATACTTAAAGCGAGTCAAATTCCAAAAAATCCTGAGCAGAGGTCTGTAAACAGTTTGTTTACTGACCGGCGACAGAAAAAATATGAATAGAAAATGGGAATGGTTCCTGATATCCGCCTCCCAGCGGCGGGAATGGGTACTACCACCTGGCCGCCCACTGCGTGTGCCGCGAGTTTTGAAATTCTGTCGGACTTCAGAAAATACAGCTATATATATATCTGTCAGGTAAGTGGCATGAACAAACTTATATTTCCTGGATTCTTGATGTATGGGGATATGGAAGTAGGCGTCCTGCATATCTATAGTCGCCATCCAATCCCCTTGATGAATGGCTGACAGGGACTGAATGGTTGGTTTCCATCTTGAATTTCCTGGTCTTTATGAAGAAATTCAGGGCGTTGACGTCCAGGATGGGTCTCCAAACCCCCAATGATTTGGTGACTAGAAATGGACGCTTGTAAAACCCTTATATTGACATCTACTATCTCCACTGTCCCCACTAACGGAGTTTTTCCTTGAAGGGGATGAAATACCGTTCTTCTTTGATGACTTGCAGAACCCATGGTTCGGCCTTCTTTTCTGCCCATTTGGTCCAAAAATGCTGCAGCCTAGCTCCCACTGTAGCATGGAGGACTTGATCCTCACTTACAAGAAGAGGTCTTGGTTGGTCTTAGTTCGAGGTCATGACTGGAACTTGCCTCCGCCTCCCCAAAAAGGATGCTGTTGCAGAGGGGGGACCGTTCTTGAAGAGAATGAAGTCAAAGGAGGACGAACTGTTTCCTTGGTCTTCTTAGAAGAAGTGGCTAGAACAATTCTGGGAGGGTAGTCTTCTGGAGTTCCGCTGTTACATGCTCAATGGCAGCTTGAGGAAAAAAGACTACTACGATCCAAGGGTGAGAACAGAAGGGGTGATCTCTGTAAAGGTGGGTTACCCATTTCGAGGTGAACGAGCACCATTGTTCTCTCTTCTTAAGGATCCCAGCAGTAACCAGTGCTGCTAACTCTTGCAAGCAGTCTCTGATTGCTTTATCGGCGTATGACAAAACGCCTAACCAATCCGAAGCAACGTTGGGTTGAAGGGAAGCACAACTTTCAATCTTCTTGGCTAGTGCACCTATGGTCCACTCAAGAAAACTGAAGATTTCAAAAACTTAAAAAAAGTCATGTACAAGGTGATCCAGCTCTGAGGAAGTGAACAAGATCTTGGTGGATGAAAGGGCCCACCTCCTTGCCAAATCAATCAGGCTTGGGAAGTCCCCAAGGAAGGAGGCAAAACTCCCCAAAAAAAACCCAAAAAAAAGGAGCTTCTCCAGTCAAATACGAAAGGTATCCCCTTTTCTTTTTGACAAGGGAGGAGGAGGAGTGCAAAAAACCACCTTTCCTGCATAACTCTTCTTTGTGAGCTAAGTCTCAATGCCAGACAGGGCTTTTTTCAATGAGGACAGGACAGGAGCATACTAGGCAATCTGGAGTCTTCAACAGGTTGTCTCATCACAAAGACTGATCCTGGGGATGCGGCATAGCTGGCGAGAAATAATCAGGAAAAACAATACAAAAACTTTCTCACCAGAGATGCAATATGTCAACGCCAGTTGAAACACTGATCAATGGTTCCTACTTCTCGTTTCGTTTGAAGGTGGAGACGAAGGTACTACTGCAGAATTGCGAGACGTTGACGGATTTTGAAGTAATTCCAAAATGCTATCCAGGCAACAACTGATCGGATCCAGGGAAGGATCTTGAACCTCAGGTGGAAAGGAGTGACGTCCAGATTGTGAGGCCGAATCTCTACTAGAAGCTGGCGCCAATCTTAGAGATGACGGATGCACCAGTGCAGGTGAGTACCCAAACACTACTCTCTTTGATCCTCCTGGGCACTTGGATCCACCAGACCCACAGGTTCCATAAACACTTGGATCCTTTGGATCCCACTGAGCACTTGCATCTGTAAGATCCCACTGTAACTTTTGATCTCTTAGGATCCACTGACACCATGTATCCCTCGAATTCCGGTACTGAATACTTATACTCTTGGATCCCGATATGAGGGAGTTGGAAGCCCGTTTGGACATCAACAACTGGCAATCTGACACTCAAACTGCTGGAGAGCAATGGGAAACATCCCATAAGCTACAAGAAGGAGATACACCACTGGAAATGACCTTTTCAGCGACCTAGAAGCATCCTTGAATCATCCGTTTCATCCTCTACTAGCATCCGAATCTGACTCACTGGACAAAAGTGTGTGAATACCAAGTTGGATGCCTTTCCAACGGCCATCTCCCAAGTCCTGGGATCCTTGCACTACAGGCTCGGATGAGGGGGCAACTACCTGTAGGCAAACCACACCGAGCCTATCAGGACCTCTGGTTTGCCTCCTCTCAGGTTTAGGGGAGTTTACCAGTGACATTCATCCAGAAGTATCGGTGGGACGGATAGCTACCTCTTCCAAATCACTAGCACCTTGACCACTTGCACTAATCTTATCCATTAAACACTTGACCGAATACCCAATTTGGGCAACAGTATTCACAAGCAAATTAAATTTATGATCAAACTTTGCCTCTAAACTGGTGATGGTATTGGGATCAGAAGGTTGGGAGCTAGGCAAAGGAGAATTAGGAAAAGCCAGTCACAGGTGTAGAGGAAGCAGGAATAAAAGGAGAATTGCTGACTAGAGCCTTTATTTTCGGCTCTAGTGGCCGCCCTTCTTAGCCATTCTTCTCAAGTTTCTCTAAACAACTAGTCAAAATCTTCCACGTTCTCTGATTCCAATCATTGCATATAAGAATAGAAGAGCAAGTCTGACCCCTACATTGACAACAAATGCTATGAGCTTCATGCTTAATGGAAGTCACCCTGTTACATAACTGAGGAAAGTAAGCTAACTACATTAGCAAAATTGCTACAAAATTCAAGAATACAATTCCAGAATATGTCAACAAATCCTGTGTCAACTACAACCACATGGTGAAAGAATTCCAAAGCAAACTACCAAGCAAACACTGTTGTTGTTGCAGGCAGAAAATGAATGTTTGTCTTATCTTTTGTGTTGTTTGTACCTATACTTCCCCAGAAAATGGGCGGGGCCGGTCATTCTCAAAATAAAAGAATCGCTCACTGCGTTTTTTTTTTAATTTCATTGCAAACTGCTGCGAAAGTAGAAACTTGGTAAGTTACTTATACAAAATTAAGTTTCATATAATATACTTACCAAGTATAATTATGTACTTAGCAAAAGCTTTCACTTGCATGGCAACCCTAAACTAAAACATTGCAGTAGCATTTCAATTACATAATGTTGATAGACACACAAACACACAAGTAAAAGAGAAGGATGGCAAGTTTCATATATACTTACCAAGTAATTACTGAGTTATAGATTTCACTCACACGGCAACCCTAAATAAAAAAATTGCAGTAGCATTTCAATTACATAGTGTTGTAGACACATAAAACATGCACCAATAAGGCCTAATCAATTTAAATACATAAGAAAGTTATACTATATAAGAAAGTTTATAGTATATGGCTGTATAACTATATATTTTAAAGATAAAACGCAATCTACAATTATGTGTCCACTATCAGGTCAACATGGCAATGTACACATACACAGGTGACCTTAACTTTCTCATTTAAAAACTGAGCGATAAGTGTAGCCCAATTCTAGACGAAAACTAAGCGGATCGTAACTTCCATTAATGTTATCAGATGAAGGCCTACGTTGTACATTTGTTCGAATCTTTTTTTTTCTTGCTATTTAGGTGAGGGGGCTTACCTCTCTTACCAAACTTACCTTATGTAGTCTAATATATATAACAGGTTTTCATCCTTATATGACCACATTTTCTGGAGATGCTTTCTTTGCTACCTTGTTAATAGCCGCATTTCCACAAATGCCAACAAGAGCTACGTAAACCCCACCAAACAAAACTGTATATCCTTGGACAAAAACTGATATCCTTGGCCACCAAAGGCTAGGCAGTAGCAACCAATTTTTAATATTGCAATACACCCCCTGAACACCTGAAGTAGCCCTGGTCACTGACCAGGCAATTGGGATTAAGGGGCTAATTCAGGTGTTCAGGTGAGTATTATAATATTAGTTTTATTATGAAAACTTCATATTTTAAAAAGAGAACCACAAATGCTCATTCGTTTTCAAAACTGACAGGCACTAAAAAAATTGATTAAATATTAAAGTTGTTTTAAAGCTTATGTAACTGGCTTCTTCAAAAGCTTATTTCACAGCTGTCATCTCAGCAGTGAAAATAGAATGTATCACATCTTTGCCAAGAACTGCACACCCACATCATTAGCATATTCTCAAATTAAATTATTATTATGGGCCTCATAATACCTGTTTAATCTGAGGTTTAACCAACCCACAATTCACTATTTTCTTCTGTATGCATCCATATGAGCAGAACCAGCAGCATCTATATTAATGAATAAATGAGGGACCAAGTGCCACATACAATTCCCAAATGTCCTAGAATTTGCCTGTTTTTTTCACAAAAATAACTCTCAAAAGCAATAGAAAATTTTTTACAATAAAGCTATATTTACATTGACAGATTTCGAGAAAATTATTAGGCCTACACTGGGTAGACAAATCAAAACTGCAACTACATACAGAGCTGGATACAGTATGCCAAATAAACGATCACTTACCTCAAGGTCTTCATCATCATTATCGTGGGCACAGTGTCTTGGATTCTCTGCACACTATGCAGAATCAGAGATACCAGGCATTTCATTTCCAGGATATATTTCACATCGTTTAGAAAGAAACATCCGGACAGGTCCAAGTGAGTCAGTTCGACAAAGGTTTCAACAGCAGAGCAAAGTATTGGGGCTCCATGGGAATATAGAGTTCTTGCACAATAAGTCGCCTGAGTTTGGAGTTCGTAAAATATAACCCCGTTGCTCTATTTCACTGACTGGACTAGAGTTCTGAACTATCCACTGGAATCTGGTAAAGGATTGAGAACACTGTGTCCGGCAAAATATTTCTCGTCTTACCAATCACCAAAGAAGTCAAACATTCACCCACACCCTCTCTATTAATATTTTTTAAAGTTCTTTTCGTCAACTTGCTACAGTTACTCACATCTAATTCTAATAAATGATGAGAAAGTAGGTGATTCAGACCATCATCTGAGATTGACGAATTTCTTAATGTCACTCGCTTAAGTCTCGTCAAAATCACATCTTTGAATATGTTAATGAATTTGTCGTCAAGACCCTGGGGGTCCATCTCCTGCCACAGACTGATGAGCTTCTCGCATATCTCCATGGGCAGTGCCAGTTCTGAGCGCAGGCACCACAGCCCTGTCTCAGGCTGCAGCTCACAAAAGGTTTCTGGATGTTGGATGACATATTTGCCACAGGCATCCAAGAGTGGCTCAGGAGAGCTGTCGTCCCAAGGGCAACTTATGTTTATAGCTCCCATCTTGGAGCGCAATGTAGCCTCTTCTCTCAACAGTAAGCTACTGCATTTTCTTTGCTTCTAAACCTGGAAAAGAAGATACATTAACAGCAGTCTTAGAAAGCAGTTCCAAACTTATATTAAAAGTACAGTAGTTGGCAGCCTAATTGTTAATACACATTTAGCAATAGGAAATGAATAATTTTTCTTATTTCCAAAATGCTAAACTAAAGTACTGAAATTTGTTATTACAAAAGATATTTACAAACTAGTTATGCAATACAGTGGAACCTCAGTTTTCTTACACCCTGGTTTTTGTACGATTTGGTTTTTGTAGACTTTTTCCGATGAAATTTTGTCTCAGGTTTCATACATTTTCCCAGATTTCATACAATCGGAAATGCTCCTTCCGGGACCCACTGCATGACTAGGCCCATATACAGCGTCCATACAAAGCATCCCGTGTTCTCTTGTGACCCATTCTGCTTTTGGGTTCATTGTTTTCTGTGCCTTTTTGTGCTTTCTTATTTGAGTGCAACTGCTAAATAAGCCATCATGGAGCCAAAGAAAGTTCAAAGTGGCAGCCCTTCCATAAAAATGGCAAGAAACACCATAGAAATTAAAACAGAACACGTAGAAAAGTGTTGGAGGGTGTTGCATTCCAATCACAGTAAGAAAATGCCTACAAGTGCTGCTGTCAGTGAATGAAGGTCAGCAGAGGCTGGTTTGAAAAATTCAGAAAGAGAACAGGCATACATAATGTGCCTACTTCAGTGATTAAGGACATGTTTGCAAAGTGGAGTGATTGAAAAGATTTTGTGGAGAACTATCATCCCAACAAAGATGTAATCCGTGTCTCCAATATCTTTAATGACAATGTCGTGTTCCACTTTAGGGGGAGGAGGAAAAAAAAAAAAAAACTCATAAACAAATGTCTCTGGACAGGGGTCCAGTGACTCTCAAGCTGGTCCTAGTGCCAGTAAAAACTGAAGAGGGGAAGTAACCCCAGTGTGTGCCAGTAAAAAACGAAGAGAAGTAACCCTAGATAGTCCCTGGTACCAGAAATCCTTCAGGAGGGGGACCTCCCCTTCCGAAAACTAACCTCTCCTCCTCCTTCGCCCCTTCTCTCCGTCTTCCATACGTTAACAAGTCTTCCATAAAGGCAAGAGTGATGTTAAATGTTCTTTATTCATTTATATTTATTTCTCATTGTTTTCTGTATGTAAAACTGTGTTTATTCCCTATAAAATGTATTTTTTGTTAATATTTTTGGGGGTCTGGAACATGTTATTGTTATAATACAATTAAGTTTGTTCATAACTTACCTGGCAGATATATATATAGCTGTATTTCTGACGTCCGACAGAATTTCAAAAAAATTCGCGGCACACGTAGTGGGGCGGGGTCAGGTGGTAGTACCCATTCCGCCGCTGGGCGGCGGGATATCAGGAACCATTCCCATTTTCTATCATATTTATTTATGGGCCCTTGTCTCCTGAGGGGAGGAGGGTGGGCCCTCTAAGTATATATATCTGCCAGGTAAGTAGAACAAACTTAATTGTATTATAACATAACATTTTGTTCATGAAACTTACCTTGACAGATATATATATAGCTGAATCACACCTTCGGATGGTGGGTAAGACAGACTAGGATTTTTTAGGAAATTTAAATTAAAATAAAATATTAACTATTGGTTTACCTTACCTGATAGCAAAGTAGGAACTATGTGATTACTGTCACCTAAAGCCTGCTTATTGCTTTATCAGAGTTGCCAGCCAGGTGTTGACCTGTAGTGCTGGCGCTCTCTGGATGCTCTGTCAACGGGGGCGTGACCACAATGTGACAAGACCATCTAGGCAAACATATGGCAGTAACACAGCAACCTACCACCACCTGACCAACAACTAAAACGCAAAAAAACCCCTGCTATTAACACTATGGAATGGGAGATTTTCACAGAAGATCTCACCATCAACCAAAAAACACAATAAACTAACCTAACTAAGCTAAGGGATAGGGAGAGAGCTACCTTCAGCCCCCAAAACTGTGTCTGCCGAAATGTAAGGTCCCAAAGAACTACAGTTCTCGTAAATCGTCCTCACATCCCGGAGGTAATGTGAGGGGCGAATACGGAATTTGCTCCTCCAGAAGGTGCTATCAAGAATATCTCCGATAGACATGTTCCTTTGGAAGGCAAGAGAGGTAGCTACTGGCTCTGACCTCGTGAGCTTCACTTTAAAGAGGCTCATATCAGTCTTCTGGCAAGATGAATGAGCCTCTTTAATGACGTCCCTCAAGAAGAAAGCAACAGCATTCTTCGACAACGGCAAATCCGGTCTCTTCACCGAGCACCAGAGATTACCTGAGGGACCTCTTATCTCTCTAGTCCTATTCACATAGAACTTGAGAGCCCTGACAGGGCACAGGGCTCTCTCTGGTTCTTGACCCACGAGACTCGATATTCCTTTGATTTCAAAGCTCTTTGGCCAAGGATTAGACGGGTTCTCGTTCTTAGCCAAGAAAGAAGGGTTCAACGAGCAGACAGCGCTGTCTCCCTTGAAACCCACTAGGCTACTGAACGCTTGGATTTCACTAACTCTCTTCGCCGTCGCCAGAGAAGTTAGGAAAAGCGTTTTCCTCGTTAAGTCCCTTAGAGAAGCTTCAGGAGAGGCTCAAAGGGACTTAGCATCAGAT
Organism: Macrobrachium nipponense; assembly: GCF_015104395.2. Classification (NCBI taxonomy): domain Eukaryota; kingdom Metazoa; phylum Arthropoda; class Malacostraca; order Decapoda; family Palaemonidae; genus Macrobrachium; species Macrobrachium nipponense. The sequence continues at coordinate 19,211,471 of NC_087219.1, forward strand.
GTTTCAACACCACATCTAAATTCCATGAGGGCGGTCTTGCTTGTGGAATTTTGGTGGGTAGTTCAAACGACCTTAAGAGATCGTGCAGATCCTTATTGTAGGAGAGGTCCATTCCTCTGTGGCGAAAAACGGCAGACAACATACTCCTATAGCCCTTGATTGTATGAACTGCCAATTTTTGTTTGCACATTCTTAGATAGAGTAAGAAATCTGCTATCTGATTCACAGAGGTCGTGGAAGAGGAAATTCCTTCCTTCTTGCACCATGCCCTGAAGGAAGACCGCGCTTAGGACTGGTAGACAGCTCTTGAAGAGGCTCTTCGAGCATTAGCGATTGCTCTCGCAGCTGCCTTTGAAAAGCCTCTCGCTCTGGCCAGCTTTTCGATAGTCTGAACGCAGTCAGGGCCAGAGCGGAGAGGTTTGGTGAAACCTTTTGAAGTGAGGCTGTCTGAGTAGATCTCTCCTCCAGGGCAACGTTCTTGGGAAGTCCACAAGGAACGTCATGACCTCTGTGAACCACTCTCTTGCTGGGCCACATTGGGGGCAATCAGAGTCAACCTTGTCCCTTCTGACGCTGCGAACTTTCTCATTACGTCCCCCATGATCTTGAATGGGGAAAGGCGTAAAGATCCAGGTCTGTCCAGTTCCAGAGCAACGCGTCCACTGCAATTGCCCCTGGGTCCATAACCGGGGAGCAAATACAGAGGAAGCCTCTTCGTCCTTGATGTAGCGAAACAGGTCTACTAGAGGACGTCACAATTTCCATAACTTTTGACAGACTTCCTGGTGCAAGGTCCCATTCTGTTGGTAGAATTGATTCGGCGGCTGAGAAGGTCCGCCCTGACATTCTGAACCCCTGCCACGAATCTTGTCAGGATCTTGATGTGCCTTGCGTCTGCCCCATAGCAGAACTTCCTTCTTCGCCAGGAGAAAAGGGATTCTGGAGCGAGTCCCTCCCTGATTCTTTAGATACGCAAGGGCTGTGGTACTGTCCGAGTTGACTTGAACAACCTTGCTTGACAGTTTTTCTTTGAAGAACTGCAGCGACAGGAATATCGCTGCCAGTTCCTTTACATTGATTTGTGGCCAGGCTACCTGTTCCGCCCCTCTCCAGGAGCCTGACACTTCTTCCCCCCCTAGGGTGTTGCTCCCCACCGGAAGTGGAAGCGTCTGAGAACAACACTAGGTCGGGGCTCAGAAGATTTAAGGAGAGGCCCTCTCGTAACTTCTGGGGGTCGAGCCACCATCTTAAGTGTACTCTTACTTCGTTGGAGATCCTTAGGATCGCATTCAGGTCCCCTTTTGACGTCCATTCTTCCGCAAGGAAGAATTGAAGAGGCCTGAGGTGCAGTCTTACCCAGCGAGACAAACGTTTTCTAGTGAGGAAATGGTGCCCAGCATACTCATCCACTCCCTCACCGAACAAGCTTCTCTCTCTAAGAAGGCTTGCGACTTTCTCTAACCCCAGTCGCTGACGTTCCTGGGATGGAAACGCCCAAAAGAAAAAGCCACTGAATCCATCTGAATCCAGATACACGATGACTGTGTCGGGTCCAGATGCGACTTTTCGGTGTTGACCAACAGACCCAGAGACTTTGCTAGGGCTATCGTAACTGAAGGTCCTTCAGAACACTTCTGCCTCGACGACGCTCTGATCAGCCAATCGTCGAGGTGAGAGGGATATCCTGATTCCTGACGAATGGAGCCACTTCGCTACATTCCTCATAATCATTGTGAAAACCATTGGGGCCGTTGCTGAGACCGAAACAAAGGGCTCTGAACTGCCAAACCCTGTTGTCCAAGACGAATCTCAGGTACTTCCTTGAAAGAGGGTGGACTGGGACGTGGAAGTATGCGTCCTGCAGGTCTAGAGACACCATCCAGTCGCCAGGTCTCAATGCTCCCAGCACCGACTGAGGCGTCTCCATTCTGAACTTTATCTTTTCTACAAAAGATTTAGCCTGCTCACATCAGGACCGGGCGCCAACCTGACGACTGCTTCGGCACTAGGAAATCCTGTTGTAGAAGCCCGGTGACTCTAGGTCCAAGACTTGTTCCACCGCTCTTTTTTCGACCATCTGGTCTAAGAGATCGAAAAGAACACTTTTCTTCTCTCCTGATAGGATGGAGAGAGGTCTCTGGGAGTTGAAGACAAAGGAGGAGGATGAAGAAAAGTGATCTTGTACCCCCGTTCTCTATCTTGAGGGTCCAAGGATCCGCTCCTCTCTGCCTCCAAGACTCCGCAAAGAATTCCAGTCTGGCCCCGACTGGTGTCTGAAGGACGAGATCTTCATTTGCTGTTTTTCGGTTTGAATGAAGCTCTTCCTCTCGAAAACCTCTCCTCGAGGACTGCTCTCGAGGGGGGTGCCCCGCGAAAAGGGTTTGACTTTCTTCGGGGGTTTGCTGAATGTTTGACGTGGAAGGAACCGCTGGACGTCTTGAAGACTGAACCAAGAGGTCCTGGGGTCGCCTTTTCTTGCAAACTCTGTGCAAGATCCTTTACCATAGCCTGGGGGAAGAGATGGTCCGAAAGAGGCGCAAAGAGCAATTCCGCTTTCTGAGCGGGAGATACCGACTTAGCAGTAAAATTGCACAGCAGTGCTCTTTTCTTCAGGAAGGCAGTTCCAAAATTCGAAACTAGCTCCTCCGAACCATCCCTGACGGCCTTGTCCATACATGACAACACTCTGGACAGCTCCCCAGACTGAGAGAATCAGGACTTCTAGACTGAAGGTCCAAAACTCCCAGACACCAGTCTAGGAAATTAAAAACATTAAGGTACGAAGAAGTCCCTTCAAGTGGTGGTCAGTCTCAACCGGAGTCCCAGGTCACCTTAGCAGACGCTAAGAGAGACCTCCTCTGGGCGTCCACTAAACTGGAGAAGTCACCAACGCGGACGAAGGGACCTTTATCCCCACATCCTCCTTGGTCTCATACCAAACTCCTCCTTTCCCGGCGAGTCTAGAGGGTGGATGGGCGAAAGTGGTCTTGCCCTGATCCTTCCTTCTGGACATAAAGTCTTGAAGTTTCTTACGCCCCTCTTGGTCGACAGAGACGTCTTCATTTCGACGAATTCAGGGTCTTTACGGTCTTGGACGACGAAAGTTGTGAGGGAGGAGACCTAGGGGCTGTCGGCTGGAACTTGTCCCCGAATGCTGAACGTAACAGCCTAACAAGAACCTTGTAGTCCGAGACAGCTGAAGCTTCCGGCTGTTCTTCTCTACGGAACTCCCTGGACTACCTAAGCCCCTTCCTCCTAGAGGAACTGGAGAACGCCTATCAGGAGAGGGAGTACGTCCCTTAGGCTCAATCCTGAATAAAGACTTCCGTTGGTTGGAAGTATCCAATACAGGACGGAAGCAGCCGTACGTTGATTCTTTAGATGCACGGACATCTTCCGAAAGAGAAGCATCCTTAGAAGCCACGTTAACTGTCTTTAACAGAAGCTCCTCTACGAAAGGAAGCGCGAGCTTCCTGACGAGCGGCGCCAAAAGCGTCCTGCTTAGACAACGCGAGCGTCCTGCTTTGCAGTCTCCAAAGCGTCCTGCTTCGCTCTAAAAGCGTCCTGCTTCACACGGCGAGCGTCCTGCGGAGCGTCCTCAAAAGCGTCCTGTCTATAACCATGAAGAAGCCTGCCTGCTTCGGCGACCGAGCGGTCCATGCCGAGCGTCCTAAAAGAGTCTTGAAGAGAGCTCAAAGGAGTCCTGTCTAGAAACGCCGAGCGTCCTGCCGAGCGTCGTCAACCGCTACTTGCCGAGAGCGCAAAGCGTCCTGCTTCGAACGTCCGAGCGTCCTGACGAGCGTCTTCTCCCTGAGAGGAGTAAAAGATCTGCTAGGAAGCCGAGAAACGTGACGATCCGGAGGCGGAGAGCGACGATGCGAGCTGAGAGAGAATGCGGCCGCTTCGTCCATCTTGACGGGCAGCCGAACGTCCTTCCTACGCTAGGCTCGACTGCTGTGGGCAAGTCCTCTGAGCAATCAGCGACGTAATCTGGTCCTGAGGGACACAAGGATATCCTTCGTATGGGGGGGGGGGTGACGAAGAAGCAAAAAGAAGGGGCAGGACTCGAGACTGCGAGAAGGCGAGGGGCGAGGGGAGGGGCGTCCTCCTTCCTTCTAGCAGGTACAGCTATCTGCCTCTCAGGTGAACACGCCTGTGCGTGGAAACGAACGTCCTCATCGGTAGGAAAGCCTTCCTCTTTCTGAGGAGAAGGCGTTCATAAGCGTCCTCTGACGAAAGAGGAGACATAGGACGTGAAGCGTCCTCAAAGCGAAAAGTCCTTTTCAACGGACGCGAGTCTCTCCGAGCGCTCCACCCCTTGCGCGGGGTGGGGAGGACGCTTCGGAGGACGAAAAGCAATCTTTCAGGAGGTACGCGCTCGTGCGCGCTCCTTGGCAGCCTGGGATTTAGCAACAAGGCCTGCCGAAGGGACGCCAGATCGGGTGGGGAGCCCCCGTAACCCTCTTGCGGCTTTCGACATACCCACTCCCTGAGTCCTGGGAGTCCGATAGAGGTCTAGGCCTAGAGGCATTATGTGGCCATCTGACCGCCCCCTCCCACACACTAGGGCAACTAACACAAACACTTTCACTGGGCCGGTTTCTAGGGCCAAAACTTTAGATTCGCGAGCACGAATAGACCTCTAGAATCAGAGAAAGGGTGTTACCTTCTCCAGACACAGCACTGGGGCCCGAAGGCAACAAAACAGGATTAGGTTGGGCAAAATCTACTGGTGTTAGATGGAGGAGAAATGTTACTATCCTTACCTTTAGTAGAGCTGCCCTTGGAGGAAGACCTCCTGACTCTATCGCGCTCTAATTTACGCCGATAGGTCTCATACATCCTCCATTTATCATCATCCAAATCCTTAAACATTCATTGCACCGATCATCAACCACGCAAACATGCCCCCTGCAATCCATACAAAAACTGTGTGAGGATCAACTGAAGGGGTAAGAAGCCTCACCTTACATTCACTCCTCACACACACTCTGAAACTTCCCGAACTTGATCCAGAACATACTGAATCTCAGAAAGCCAATCCAAATCAAAAAAAAAACCAATCCACTATTCCGCGTGCCAAGTCCAACAATCCAGAAGCTCCGATACCAAAAGTCAATCCAGATAATATTAAGCGAGATAATGAAAAATCCTAGACGTAGGTACTGTAAACAGATGTTTTGCAGCACCGGCGACAGAAAAAATATGAATAGAAAATGGGAATGGTTCCTGACTATATCCGCCGACCCAGCGGCTGGGAATGGGTACTACCACTGAACCTCACCCCACTACGCCTGTGCCGGCGAATTTTGAAATTCTGTCGGACGTCAGAAATACAGCTATATATATCTGTACAGGTAAGTTTCCTATGAACAAAACATTAATTGTATTTACATTATTTCCTTATGGGAATTATTGTTTCAGTTTTAGTACATTTCGGACTTCATAGAAGGTTCTGGAACAGATATGTACGAATACAGAGGTTCCACTGTAATTTACTGAATGAAGCAATATAAATTCTCCTACAATAAGACCTAATTGTTTTATTTAGCAATTAATACTAGTAGTTTGGTTTAAATATTTTACCAAAAAAACAAAACTTTTATGATAACAACTAAGTCTGTCCAAACAAATCTATCAATCACTGACTCTTTCTCCAGTGCCCTGGAATCCAAGTGGCACAAGCTTGTATCATTCACGACTGAGAATTCCCCTCCACATTTGTCGAGACCAGCTTATGAGGCTTCACTTACTCATCAATTTTCTAGTGCCCAGAATATGCCAAATTCTCAATAATCATCCAGCATTACTACTGGCACTATCTTTTGATTTTAATTTTTCGCACACAGATTTTAATTTTTTACACATAAGCATAGAGTATGCATTTTTAAAACAAAGTTTCCTTGATACAAACACATTACAATAACCTACAACAATTTCCTGACACTCTACAAAAGAAGAGAATTCATCCACTTACACCTGGCTGAATATGACAAGCCCAGTGCTTTCTAGATCATAAATTCTTTATTAAGGATTCCTCAAAAAGAAAAAAAAATCACCTATACATTCAGGTCTTCCTCGACTTCTGGTATATCAATCAAAGTATTATAGGTCCTCTTATTCATGATCTCAGATACATGCTCCAACCAGCATTGCTTTTCTTCTCCTGATATTGAACCCACCCTCCTTATCACTGGAGTTCAAATTAGTCCTTGTATGTGCAACATATAGTACTTATATATTCTTGGGAGAGCATACTTCACTGCAACAAACACTACATATCATGAGTAAGTCCTCTTCAATACTGAAGATAAAACTACAGTATTGCAGTTTTTTTTCCAGGATCACCATCACACCATTGTTGAGGCCGGCCTTTTTTTTTTATTTGTACTGATAAAGCTCTCTGACAAAATGACAATAACAGTCTTATAAGTATAAGTCCTAAAATATGAATTTCATTATTAAAATGAAGTTTTATTGTATACTTACCGCACAATATGAGCCGTGATTTCCACGAGCGGCAGGATACTAAATTCAAATTTAGCGCGTCGGCGTCGCCAACACTGGTGGTGATGACGTCTCTCCCCTCCACTCGCGGGAGAACCAGGTTACAACTGCCAGGTGAATCCAATTCTTTCTGCCCGTCCGTCCACCTAAGGGTAGGAGGGTGGGTATAATCATAATTGTTCGGTAAGTATACAATAAAAACTTCACATTTTAATAATGAAAATTTCATTTTTATTGTAGTGTCTTACCGAACAATTATAGAGCTGATTACACATTTATGGGAAGGTGGGATTCAGTGGACCACTAGTATTTTTAAATGGTTACATTTATTGCAATACCAGTAAACACTCAATGGTGTCTGTTGTACCTTACCAATTGTAAGAGAGCTACAGCAGACTGTTACTGCCTCTGGTCGGTGCTCTTCTTACTATTGTAGAGGAATTGGAATTTGACCAAAGTTAGCCTCTACAGGAGTGGAATCCTTCCGTAGTTCAAGCGAGTCAAGCTGACTGACGGAGGTAGTAACAACAAGATTGCCCTTGCCCTGGGCTAAGACCAGAAATCAATCATACAAAACATTTGTCACCAACACCAGATTGAAAAAAATAAAAACTATATACCCAACCATTGTAAAAATCTGACCTAACAGACTGGGTGAGTATCCCAGGTACTCAGTACCCCTAGCTTCCCTTTTGAACTCGACAACCTATTCAAAGGTGAAAAGAGTTAGCATAGATGGTGACGACCCCTGTGCCGTTTTCTCCCAACACCATGCCAGAAACAGCACCGGACCTAAACGTTTTACAATTCTCTTGAAAACCAAAAAACCGTTTCTATCTCTTTGAGATAATGACTCGCAAAAACCGAATTCGATCTCCAGAAACGTGCTCTGAAGAATCGAAGCTAAAGATAAATTCTTTCTGAATGCTAAAGAAAGTTGCCACTGCTCTAAACCTCGTGAGCTTTAACTCTCAGAACGGAAAGATTGTCGTTCTCGGACTGCGAGTGAGCTTCCCTGATAAGCTCTCTAATAAAGAACGATATAGCATTCTTAGAAAGAGGACGAGAGGGATTTTGAACCGAGGTCCAGAGCTTAGAGGATTGTCCTCTGATACCCTTAGTGGCAAACAGATACTGCTTAATAGCCCTGACTGGACATAAGAGCCTTTCTTCCTCCTCATGTCCAACCAAATCAGAATAAGTTCCTTACCACAAAACTCTCGGCCAAGGATTAGAAGGATTCTCATTTTTGGCTAGAAGGTCAAAGATACCGAAAATACAGCATTGCCGTTGAGAGAAACCGACTCTTTTGTCTATAGCGTGCAATTCGCTGACTTACGCTTAGCAGAAGCTAGTGCAATAAGAAAGAGTGCCTTCTTAGTCAAGTTCCTGAGTGAAGCCTGACTTCAAAGGCTCAAACGGTGGCCCCATGAGGAACTTAAGCACCACATCTAAGTTCCAAGCCACTTGTATCTTGCGGGAGCTTAGTGGTTCGAAAGACCTAATGAGGTCCGAGCAGATCTGAATTGGAGGAAATATCCAAACCTCGATGTCGAAAAACCGAAGAGAGCATGGCTCTATATCCTTCTGATCTGTCGAAGGAGCCAGTTTCTTAGAGTTCCTAAGCAAATAGAAGAAAATCTGCTATTTCTGTTAAAGAGGTCGCAGAAGTAGAGACTTTAGCACTTCTACACCACTCTTCTGAAGATTCTCACTTCCCTTGATAGAGTTTGTTAGAAGACTCTCTCTCTACAACGAGCGATAGCTTCTGCAGCTCTTCTTGAAAATCCTTTCGCTCTGACAAGATTCCGGACAGTCTGAACCCTGTCAGAGCTAGAGCGGGACAAGTTTTTGGTGGAACCTCTTGAAGTGAGGTTGTTTGAGAAGCCACTTCTCTGGAGGAAGAAGTCTGGGGAAGTCTACTAACAACTGGAGAAGGTCCGGGTGAACCACTCTTTCCTGGGCCAAAAGGGAGCGATTAACGTTAGCGTTACATTGCTGTTCAGACATGAACTTGTTCAGCACCTCTCTTATTAGACCGACAAAAAAAAAAAAGGAGGGAATGCATAAGCTTCCAGACCCGACCAATCCAACAGCATTGCGTCCACCCGACCAAGCTAGAGGATCTGGGACTGGAGAAACAAAAGAGAGGAAGACGGTTGTTCTCGATGTCGCGAACAAAAGTCTATTGACGGTCGTCCCCAAAGGCGCCAAAGTCTGACAAATCTTGTGTCCAAAGTCCACTCCAGAGGTAACACTTGCTGTTGACGACTTAACTCGTCCTCCAGGACGTTCATCTTTCCCGGAACAAATCTCGGGACTAGCTGAACCTTCGCTTCGTTTGACCACAGGAGAGATCCTTGGCTACTTCGTACAGAGAGAAAGACTGAGTCCCCCCCTGTTTCCGCACGTACGAGAGCCGCCGTGGAGTTGTCGGAATGCACTGCCACTACTCGGCCCTTCTACTAAGCTCCGAAACTGTTCTGAGCCCTAAGAAAATTGCTAACAGTTTTCCTTTACATTTATGTGGAACTTCTTCTCCTTCTCCGACCAAGCTCCTGAAGTCCGTTGATTTCCCAGTAGGGCTCCCAAACCCTGTGTCCGATGCGTCGGAAAAGAAACTGTAGGTTTCGGGAGGATGGGTCGTAAATCTAACCCTTCTTCCAACCTTGCTCGAGAGAGCCACCACCTTAGGTCCTCTTTTATTTGATCTGTGACAGGAAAGGTAATCGAGTCTGGTTGTGTCTTCCTGCACCAAGAGGCTCTCAGGAAAAACTGCAGGGGTCTCATGTGCAGTCTTCCCAACGTAACACAAATTTCTCCACTGACGTCAATTTGCCCAGGAGCCTCATCCACTGATTGGCAGAACTTACCTTTTTGTCCAAGAACTCCTGAACTGTCTCCAGACAGCCTTGGAACCTCTTCGGGGACAGAAAAGCCCGAAAAACTTGAGCATTCAGAAATCATCCCCAAAATAAAGGATGCTCTGAGGATGGAACCAACTGGGACTTCTGTTTGTTGACCAGAATTCCTAACTTTCTGGCAAGATCCAGAGTTGTTCCAAGGTCCTTCATGCACCGACTCTCTGATTCCGACGGAGAAGCCAATCGTCCAGATAGGGGAGAGGATTCTTACTCCTAATATGTGTAGCCAGCTTCCTATCGGGATAGAACCCTGGTGAAAACTTGAGGAGCGGTCGCTAGTCCGAAGCAAAGCGCCCCGAAACTGAAACACCTTGCCTTCGAACATGAACCTCAGGTACTTCGAGATCGCGATGTATCGGAATGTGAAAATAAGCGTCTTGCATGTCCAGAGAGACCATCCAATCCCCTGTCTGATGGACTCCAGAACCGACCGAGTGGTCTCCATATGAAATTTTGTTTCTGGACATGCAAGTTCAGGGCGCTCATCCAAAATCGGCCTCCAGCCTCCAGCCCCTGAGACTTGGGAACTACAAAAAGGCGATTGTAAAAGCCTGGAGGAAAATCCACCCCTTCTATCTGTTCTATCGCTTCTTTGAGAACAAGCGCTTCCACTTCTGCCGGCTAGCGCCAGAAATTTGTCTGAGCCCGGAGAGTTATGCCTGGAATGGAATTGGCACAGGTGAGAGCGCAGGGAGGGTGAAACAGAGAGGAATACGATAGCCGAACTTGAGTACTTGCACTACCCAGGCTTCTGCTCCTCTGTTTTCCCATTCCTACCTCCCCAAAAACAGAGCCAGCCTGGCTCCCACTGGTGCATGAAGAACCGAGCTTTCATTTGGAAGGTTTGTTAACCTTGGCCGAGGCCTTAGACTGAGGTCGCAAATTCGATTCGGCCGAAACCGAAGCGCTTGGGTTTTCTCCCTCGAAAAGGCGCTTGGGCCAGAGGAGAAACCGAAGGAACAGTCTCCACAGGAGCTTTTAGGTCTCTTAGTAGACTGTGCCAGTAAATCCGAAGTAGATTTCTTATCTAGCGCAGACGAAATTGACAACACTACATCGTCTGGAAAAAGGTATCTTAACAAAAGGAGCAAACAAGAGAGCAGAACTTCTGTTGGGACGTAACCCTTTTAGAAGCAAAGGAGCACCAAAGTTGCCTTTTCTTAAGGGTACCAAAGGCGATGAGCGAAGCTAACTCATCACATCCATCCCTAATGGATTTGTCCGCACAGGACAGAACACCAATCCAATCCTCCGCTAACTCCTGGGAAAGAGAAGGACAGTCTTCGATCTTGGCCGCTAAAGCGCCAATAGTCCAATCCAAGGAAGCTAAAGACTTCCAAAAGTTTAAATTGATTCTTTACAACGTGGTCCAACTCGGAGCGCTGTAAAGAAAACTTTCGCTGCGGCGAAAGCAGATCTTTCTAGAGGAGTCGATACTGGAGAAGTCTAATCCCTGGGAGGAGGCGAGAAACTGCCCAGAGAAGGAGCTTCCCCAGTTAGTTACATAAAACCTATACCTCTTACGAAGCAACTTAGAGGGACGGGTAAGCAAAAAGAGCCTTCCCTAAGTCTCTTTCATAGACATCCATTTCTCCGTCTCTTTGTCAACGAATGTCTAACCGCTTTAGATAGAACAAGTTTTGGGGGGGGAGGAGAGGGTCTGAAGTTTTCCTCCTCATCAAAAAAGTCGAAGTTGGGGAGCGCGGAGCCGCTTTCTCAAAATAATCTGGATAAGATACCAGAAGAAATCTAAGGAGACGTGAATAACACGAGAGGTGATGTGAATCCTCCTCCTCTACTTCTTCTTCATTCTCCGATACCGCCGAAGAAGTAGACGGAAAACTACAACCGGATCTGAAGGTTTCGAACCACCCTTGGACTCATTCATCCAGTTGGTTACATCTCTAACTGCTTGCGCAACGGCAGCCGAGAGACGAATCAAAAACAGTTAACGTAGGCTTGGAAAGAGCCTAAATGTTCAGCAGGAGGCGGAAAACTACTTGCGCCTCGCTCAGAGCCGCCGAAATTCGAGCGAAACAGGCGCATCAGGCGATAACAGACGAAAAAAGCGCCTAAAGAAACACCCTTTTAGCTTAGAACTGCTAGCATACAGCGCTAAAACCTACAATCTCTTACTAGTAGATGGAGCCGAAAAAGGCACAGATTGAGGTCGACGACGAGCCGCTAACGGTCGAGGCGCAACCCTACTCTCAGGCTCTTCCTTATACCGCTTGACTGGAGGAGGCGAAGAATCGGCGCCTGAACGCCTCTTTAAGGGACGCGAAACGGGCGAATCTCGCCAAGAGCGCCGTGCGACCGGACGACGACGAATCGCTTGAATCATTTGAAAGGCGTCTGACCGCAACACCACCTTTCCAACGCTTAACCGAGCCCTGTTGAGGCGCAACAGGCTCAACAAGAGAGGCGCCTGTCTGTGGGCAAATCCCGATCGACTCCCTTGGACTTCCGGTATGTCTTCTCCCGGTGCGGGGGAGCTGGACAGTGACCTTTGTCTAGGAGACGTGTCAGGACAGACAGACACACCCTCAACTAACTCTTACCTGAGGCCGCTTTCTCCAAAAACGTCTTAACTGAATTACCAAGTTGCAAAACCGTATTCGCTAGTACCGAAAATTCTGATCTAACCTCGATTCCAGACTGGCAATGGTGTCGGAAGAAACTACACGGAAGCCGGAGAAGTGGGATTAGTAGGAGGAATAGGAGGTGTAGTTAAAGGAGACATAACAAATTTGAGGAGAAACAGAAGGAACAGATGCATCGCAAGCACGAAGCAGAGCTAAGTCTACTTTCCTAAGCGCTGCTTTTCTAATTCTGTCTTTAGCTAATTTTCTCCGAGTATGAACTAAAAAACTTCCATTGAGAATCAGTCCAATCACTACACTCGTTACATGTCGATCTGCGAACAAACCAAAACCTGTCCCCTACACTTAACACATTTAGTGTAGAATCATACTCTAGCTTGGATAATCTAGTTTTACATCCTGAGATGCAAAACCTAACTCCCGACGGACCTAGAATCCGACATGCAACGCCTCCCAAATAAAAAGCAAATAACACAACGCCAAAAAAAAAAAAGAGTACTTCACCAATTCCGAAGATCAAATCCACAAGAAAAAAGCGAAGCAAAGTTATCACCGCACCGACCACGATGTTCACCGGACGCCGGAGCAGGAAAAGAATTGAATTCACCTGGGCAGTTGTACCTGGTTCTCCCGCGAGTGGAGGGAGATGACGTCATCACCACCAGTGTTGGCGACGCCGACGCGCTAAATTTGAATTTAGTATCCTGCCGCTCGTGGAAATCACGGCTCTATAATTGTTCGGTAAGACACTACAATAAAAAATGAAATATACTGTAAAGCATTTTTCCTAAATACAAACTTGAAATCTTTTAAAAAGGAACAGCTTTGGCAATAGCTTGATCAGCCATTGAAACTCATTGAGAAGGATGTTAGTGGCGGCAGGTATGCAAGTGTGGGGTTGTACCTATCAACTCACCTGTCCTTAGATCCCTCTTTGACCCATTCTTACGCATATCAATACATACTAATGAGTAGATGTCAACATTGGACTATAATGACTGCTGCTTTTTAGTTAGTGCCACAAGACCCTCACAATGGACAAAAGCATTTGGTCTCAACTGGCACTTAAAAAATCATGAAGGGAGGAATTTACAACTCAAAATTCTTATCAAATCAAAATTCTTATCAAGAACTGAAAGGTTTTGAGTTTTCACTACAAACTCAGGAACAAACAAGAATGAGAGAACCCATCCTTGCATGTGCTCAACTTGGTAACAGACACAACAAAGCTAAGTTACTTGCTTCTCCGATGTAAAACTACAAGAAAAACTAAGATTCAGTGGGGGTTTCAGTGGTGCTTGAATGAGATTCTGGCGAACAAGTCACTCTGTAGGACTGTTTAACTGAGGATGACATCCACCTTTGACCAAGTACACACAGAACATGGCTAAGAAATAGCCCTTCACTGCAAAGATTATCTTGGCAAAGGAAGTTGAGGAAGTCCATGCAATCTTGAAGAATGGCTCCAACCAAAGTGATACCCTCCTATTACATCAACTGCTGATAAACAACTTCCCTTGGAACAACCCTACTGGGGAATGCCTGACATCTCCAAAATATGTATGCAAGCAAGAAAAGCCTCTCTTTTATATTTAAAGCTAAGTAGTCTCCAACCAGGAAAGACTAATGACTCCTCAGACTATTAGTGCCTTCAGCAGAAGAAACTGAAGAAGAGAGCGGACCATGAAGAAATCTCTTTCAACATCTCAATGAGAAAAATCATCAGGATACAATTTGGCTTGATGTCAAAGAGGAGCCACAAAGGGTGCCTGGAGTCCTGAGGTGACTAGTATGTAGTATGTGTCTGACCACCTAATGGGATAAACCGTGAAACAGTCCTACAGGTCCTGAAATGGATCTTCCAGAGTAGCCATGAGTTTAGGCCTGAAATCAGAAACAACCAAGATCTCTCAACCACTCTTGGAACAGCCACAGTTAAAAGTCCAGATTCAAATGGGCACAAAGATAATTAAAATACTTTGAACAAATGCCTCAACAACACTAGGCAGTGGCAGAGATGATGTTTGTTTGAACAAGGGGTGACAGCTGAAGATAGTGTTGAGTTTCTGACGAGTGCAGTCAGAACCCACCACTAACCCAATTATAATCAATTAACAGTCTTGTCTCCATGCTTTAATGACTGTATCCTGCTGGTGAAAGGAATATTCCTTTGTAAAAGACAATGATTTGTACTCTTAAGGGAACAAATGATTTTTATGATAGCTTTTTATGGGATGGAGACAAATTTGAAAATCATTTGAACAAATCTGAAAACCATTCTATCATAAATACTTAGTTAACTCACTTACTATGACCATTCCTATTTCTTGTTCTAATGGGAGGCCAGATGCGGAAACGAATACTATAACCATATCTAACTTGACCACATAGGGTATGGCTTCTCTCTTGGGTTTCCCCTCTTCAATACATGGCGAGGGAGGGTGAGGGTTTTATTGGGTCATCCAAATATTCAGGAATGAAAATATATGAAACCCGACAAAATCATAACAAAAACTAACATAAGAACCTCTATCTCACTGGTTTAAGAATGAATGGTATGGGTGAATGCTATAAAAAAAACTCACTTTATTTCTTTGCTTCATGGACAAAGAAATACGTAGTAGCAAGTACTCACAAACAATTTATGAATAGCTGGATCAAATTTGGAAAAAATGTGTCACAAAATCATCAGCACACCATGTGCAGTAGGGTTGTTGACACTACTAAGAAAGCACGTACTAGTATAAAAAAATATTAGACTCAATCATGCTAATGGTTCATGGCACAACCAGTGATACTTACAACGAAGACACTTAGTTTAGCTAATTTTTCTATGCAAAAACCTTTGGAAAATAATAATAAAAGTGAGATGCATCAGTTAGTTTTAGAATTCTTGCTTTGTTCAACGATTGCTCTTATCATCCGTGCCTACAGTTTTTCCTTACCGTACCATTTGATGCAACTCAACTTGTGACATCACTGTAAGGCTGCACACATAACATTACACGATTCATTCTAGAACATTCGTTTTTCATAGTCATTCCAAAATGTTTGTAAGCAGTTGCTCCTATTTCTTTATCTAAGAAGCTCAGAACTGATGTACTTGTGCAATGTAATTAGTGGCATACTCAGTCTGATACTTTTCAACATTGTACATTCTCAAGCTCGTGATATAAAATTTTTCTGATAGTTTTTATGTTTCTGATAAACATTTCATATTTATACCATTTCCTAAATGCTTGGTAAATGTATACAGGGGCATCATTTCAGATTTTTGTTGGGGGGGCAAAGATGGTTTGGTAAGCAAAGCGAGCCTAATCAGCTGTTTTTTTTTTTATTATTTTTTTTATTTTGAGCTATTTTGTGTTTTGAGCCACTGAGAAAGGTAATTCAGCAAAAATTATATCTCCCACTACTGTTTGTTTATCTCATCATCCACTGGTAGCTAGTAGACAGACAATAATCAAGCAACGTAATATTTCAGAGAAATTTTATATAATTATGATTGCACATTTAAAAAGAAAACATGCTGTTACTTCTTGGGGCTTGGGGGGTGAAGGGGGCAAGTTGAGTCTTGGGGGGGGGGGTGTTGACCACCCCCCACCCTAATGATGCCCCTGAACCTATAAGACTACAACCACCATATTTAATAGTGAGGGGAAGCCCCAATGAGGAGACATATACAGTATTCCAGGTCAGGTTAAGTAAGGTAAGATCTGGTAGCATAGGTTAGATTACTATATACGTATCCCCATTTTTTATTCATCTTTTATTCATCTCCCAAAAAAAAAAAAAAAAAAAAAGGGTTTACCATTAAGAAGCACTCATTATTGTTAGACGTTGGTGCAAGTATTCCTTAGCCACCCCAGCATTACCAGATTGAAATGCATTAACAAATTTGTCAGGATATAAAAAATGCAGAAATACCATCCTTCACCAGTTTTAGAAAGAATGGTTTATACTTTACATGCTGTAACGATGAGTTGTTATTTTTTTAAAACAACCATTACGATGGTTGCCTTATTTCCCTTACCCACCAGTGTTTATTGTCAGGGCGTGAGTTTACACCTGCAGACAGGTTTTGGAGGGCGACCTGAGAGGTTCTGGAAAAACCTCGGCTGAGAAGGCAACGCAGCATGGCAGTTTTGGAGCAGCTGGAAGCCATTTGTGACTTCTGCAGGAGGACTGACTTATGCAGGAGGATGAGGACTCATCCGTTTGTGTTTTCGACAATTCTTGTGAATTTGTCTGTTTGTGTATTTTACTGCTTGGGTATTATGTCTTATTCTTCTAGATCGTGCTGCCTATTTTTGTTATTGTGATTATCTATGCTGTTAGTGTGATTGCCTGTTTTTATTCAAATCTTTCATTTTTGATGTCGAGCAAGTGTATGGCTTTGATAATGATGTTAGTGATTTGCATCATTATGCTTATTGTGGTGTCCGAGCAAGTGTATGGCTCTGATTTAGTGTAACGTTCACTTATGATCTATTTCTGAAGGATTTGATTTTTTATATATTATTATTATTTTATTTTGATAACTAATCATTGTGTATTTTTGCCACCCAAAACCTGGTCTCACTAGTAAATGTAATTTAACCTGTAACTAAATTAATATTAAGGTTATTTTTGTGTTTTGTTAAGTCCTCCTCCTTGATCTATCTTGCCTTTCGTCAGTCATTCCAGCCCAATTTCTTGTTTGTATTTTGAACCTGCCGCTCTCTAATTACGAGATCATAACAGTGCACATCCAAATTATGCAACCAACTGTGCTGCGACATTACAAGCAGGCTAAGGACAAGAAACTAGATAAATCAGTGGACACAGCAACATATTGTGAAGAAAGTAAGAATAATTCTGGGAGCACTAGGAACAGCTCTGCATGGAGTATTACCTTGGAAACTGATTTTTCCTAAAGTATTTTCGTTGCTTAGCTATTAAGATTTTAACCCTGGTTCTCAAAGGGTCCCATATAAAAATGTTAGGTTAATAATAATTGACCAACAATAAACACCACCACCTCCTTCATCAGCAACACTGAAAGTATTGGAAAAATCAATTTCCAAGGTAATAAACCATGTATCCTAATTTAACCATAATTCTAAAACACCTGTGAATATCAATGAAGAAAGTAAGAACATATAATTCTAAAATGCCATCTCATCAATATCAAGTTAATCGCTAATCCCGGAATGCAGCTACCTTCCCGAAAAAGTACTTGAATTTGCTTTCATGAGCATCAGGTCAAGAGTTGTGGCCCCTACCTATATAGGCAGAACACCAAGACCTCTATGCTCCTCTCGAAGTTAGTTGTGTTTTCTCCTAAATTGCAAAATAATGAATAATTCAAGTGCTTTTTAGGAAGTGGCCTCGCTCCAAGAGAGGTGGCTGTTATATCGTCGATCTGTCATTTACCCTAATAGGCATTTCAAAGGGAGTATGACCTCACCAGACTTACCATGACCAAACCCAGTGATTCCCAATAAGGGTTCCGCAAGAAGTCTTGAAATAAATATGTATTGCAAATGATGCTGATCTGAATTTACAGAGCTCGAATTGCAGTGGGAGATTAATATTATATGATTAGGTATATAAATATATAGATATATATATATATATATATATATATATGATATATATATATATATATATATATATATATATATATATTATTTATATTACATATATATATATATATATATATAACTATATATATATATCTATATATATATATATATATATATATATAGAGAGAGAGAGAGAGAGAGAGAGAGAGAGAGAGAGCCTGTAGATACAGGTTCCCTAGGGTATGAAAAAATTGTTTCAAGGGGTTCCTTGAAGGTATAAAGGTTTGTAAGCGAACTGAACCTAACCAATAACCCTGGATGCCAGTTCCTAACCTGGCTGAGGGGGATTTACCCCTCTTGATCCACCAAAGTAGTATTGAGTCGTGCCCTCATTCTGCCATTATAATAGCCTAACCTAACACTCTCACCATACTCTTGCATACGTTTAAAGAAACAAATTTCTGTAATCCCCCTCTTTGTCACATCTAGAAACTGTCTTAACATAAAGGGCTAGTAGCTTAATGCCTACTGTATAAGGACTACGGAGATTTGAGACCTACTAACCAAATCTAGCCTACCTAGACAAGGATCTACCTACCTAAGTGACGGCCGAGCAGGATACCGTAGGACCCTAAACCAATTAAGATTGCAAAACCATTATGAAAACAACCCTGCTAACTAACGCGAGTGCCGACAGGAATAACTGCGAGACAAACGCAAACAGATTAATTTAGAAAAACAATGACGTAGGCCAGCCTGGATGGGGAAGGCTTGACCAACAACAATCGCCCACACAGATAGTACACTTATGGTCAAGAAGGGGCCTCTTCAACGCCACCTTCGGGGACATTTGTCTTACCTGTTATATTTGGCAACTAATTCTCCACCTTTTGACCTCACCTGGGAACCAACAGACGCGAACGCTGGCAAATCACAAAGGTTATTCTCGGGCAAATCGAGTGTTTTCGACAGAGGGGGGTTTCGGGTTGTTTACAATGGCAGTGGCTACAAGGGCTGTGAAGGCCATCTGGGAGGGGGATCGAGTTCCTTATCGGCGCGGCTGTTGCCCCGTGATGGATCTATACAGTTTTCGAATTTCTATTCCAATCCAGAAAAGGAGTCCATTTCCTGATTATTCTTCCTTTTATACGCTCACTCATAACTTGACATGCTCAAGTAATGGAAAAACTATTTCTTATGGTCATTTACGTAATACCACACTCACTTCAACCCTTCTGAAGGCGCTTAAGACAACCAGTTAAGGTCTTGTTGTACTTTAATGATGGTCTACAAGTATTTCCAGAAGAGATAAGTAGTTTTAGAGTGTGACTTGCTACTTTTTTATGAAGTGCAGGAACGTCATATTTCACCAAATAATGGGTGAATTTATTTATAAATAAGTTGACCAGTCAATTATTCTAAGTTGTCTGACTCGTGTAAAATAAATGAAGTCATGAGACCTCTGTAATTCCCTAATTCCAGAATGAGTGCATAAGTGCGTAGCAATGAAAGAAATATTATTTTCTTCGTCTACTTCGACAACATATTTACCTGTCCAGGTCAACCTCTTCTGTTGCAAGAATGCAATGTCATAACACTGTGACGCATTGCTCTGCTTCTCATTTAACCCTGCAGTTTTCGTTATTTTCTTTTCTTTGCATTGATGCTGTTCTTTGAGTAAGCATATTTTATGTTTTCTTGGAATATTATCGGGAGAAAACTCTATTCTAGATTGGCGCAACTTATGAAGAGAATCTCACTATTGTTATCTTCATTAGCTGACGTCATTATGAAATTCTTTTAAGAGCAAATACCATTTCGTATGGCAAAGTGAGTCACGTTATCTATTCATAGCACGCTTCCTTACTTAGTCCCAGTCCGTAGCTATAGAAGGGGACTCGTGGGACACAAATTTATTTGTCATGTCCATACTATCAATACATTCTGAAAATGAGATAGGGCTCCATTTTTCTTGAAAGACCTATTTATTTTTTTTAGTCCTTCTGACACTGACAGACATAAGTCTTTTGTATAATTTTGGGATGCGCATTTGAAGGCTCGCAAATCAATATTCAAAGTGCGACTTGGCTCAGGTAACTTGAAACCATCTGTAACTAGTCTTGTGAGTCTTGTGTTGATTCCACTCGTTGGCTGTATTATGCATAGAAAATCTTACACTTACTTTGAACATCCAGTCTTGATAGCCTGATGAGCTATAACTTATTTTAAAGACGATTATAACTTTGATAGACAGTCATTGCAACTCGAGCAACAGCTAGAGGTAATCCTATCCTGAGATAAGACACTACATTTACCTTCCCTCTTTATCTAATACATCTTGCAGCGTCCCAAGTTGTAATTCAAGTCGATTATGATACACAGAGCAGCGAAGTCCTCTGTGTTAGTGATACGATCACTCGTAAGCTTCTTTACAGAACACGAATCGAAATATTTTTCTTAATTAACAAAAGCATAGACCGAGTCTCAGATCAGGTGGAAACTAAGAATCGCGAGGCAAGCGAAGGAAGGGTAATAAGAGAGTTCATCTTACGCCTGGCCTTGTACGTGGAGACAGGATGTGACAGAAGAACATAATGAATTTCCAACTCATCATAACAGTTATATTAATTTCCTTAATTGGCTGCCTTCAGCGACGGAGGGCCTTTTTGGTCTTTTGGAGAAAGGGGACTTTTTCCCCTTGGGCCGGTCTATAGTTAAAAAAAATAAATAAATAAATTTAATAAAAAATGAAAATAAAGACTTTCAAAAAAGTTAGAAAGAAAACTTTAAAATCTGAAGAATAAGGGAACATAGAGAATAGAATTGGATAAAAAAAAAAAAAACACAGAAAGCGAGAGAGAGAGAGAGAGAGAGAGAGAGAGAGAGAGAGACCTTACCTTACAGACCTTACAGTTCGTTCGGGTTGCCCAGGTCTCTCCAGGTGTGAGGCGCCTCTAATGTCTACCAGAGAGTTGCTATGTACATCTTCCGGTATATTTTGCATCTTCCAATCTTGGATGGTCTGGGATGCAGTTTAGATATTTGTCGAGCTTATTCTTAAACACATCTACGCTCACTCCTGATATATTCCTCAGATGAGCTGGGCAACGGCATTGGAATAGACGCTGCATTCACCCCCCCCCTATGTGTGGTGGCGTAGTGGATTAATGTCCTGTGTGCTTTCCTTATTTTTCTGGTATAGTTTTGGGCACTATTAATCTACCTCTGCTTGCTCTTTCTGATATTTTTAGTTCCATGTATTTTCTGTTATTCCTTCTATCTGTTTCCATGCCTGAATTATCATGTAGCGTTCTCTTCTCCTTTCTAGACTATATAATTTTAAGGATTGTAGTCTTTCCCAGTAGTCAAGATCCTTAACTTCTTCTATTCTAGCTGTAAAGGACCTTTGTACACTCTCTATTTGTGCAACAAATATCCTTTTGATAGTGTGGGTACCATATCATATTGCAATATTCAAGTGGACTACGAACATACGTTTTATAAAGCATAATAATGTGTTCAGGTTTTCTTGTTTTGAAGTGCCGTAACAACATTCCCATTTTTGCTTTACATTTTGCCAACAGAATTGCTAGTTGATCATTGCATAACATGTTCCTATTCATCATCACACCAAGGTCTTTAACTGCTTCTTTTTGTGATTGTCTCATTAATTAGGTCCCCTATATGCATATAGCTTTCCTTCTCTGTCTCCATAATTTATTGATTCAAAGTTTGTCAGAGTTAAATACCATCCTATTTACCTCTGCCCAATCATATACTTTGTTAAGGTCTCTTTGTAGAGCGTTCCTATCTTCATCACAAGTAATTTCTCTACTTATTCTTGTGTCATCAGCGAAACTACTCACTACCGAATCCTTAACATTACTGTCTATGTCTTCAATCATAATAACAAACAATATTGCAGCTAGCACCGTACCTTGTGGCACACCGGATATTACCTTGGTTTCATCCGATTTCTCATCGTTTGCAATAACTATCTGTTTTCTGTTGTGTAAAAATTCTTTTAACCATCTTCCTACTTTATCTACGATATTGTGTTTTCTAATTTTCTTTGCTAATATATTATGGTCTACTTTGTCAAAAGCTTTTGCAAAGTCTAGATAAACCACATCTGTTTCATTTCCGCTTTTCATATTTTTGAATATGTTCTCACGGTGGACTAAACAGTTGGGTTTGTGTACTTTTTCCTTCCGGGTACGAAACCGTGTTGTCCTATATTAAACAAATTATTTTTTATTAAATGTTTCATCAATATTTTTCTTCATTACCCTTTCATACACTTTCATAATATGTGATGTTAGACTCACAGGCCTATAATACTTGCCTCTAGTCTTGATCCACTTTTGAAAGTAGGGTGACCCGATATATGCTAATTTGTGCTCATCATAAATCTTGCCTGTATCTACACTTTGTCTTAATAATATTGCAAGTGGCTTTGCGATAGAATGAACTACTTTCTTTAACAAAATAGCAGGGACTCCATCCGGCCCTGCAGCAGCTCCATTTTTAATTTCATTAATTGCCTGCACAATATCAGCTTCATTAATTTTTATGTCAGCTAAATATTCACTATTTTCTTCCCTTACTTCTATATCATTATCTTCATATCTATTATAGGGGTGAATTCTCTCTTATATCGTTCTGCCAGTATGTTGCAAATTCCTTTTTTCATTCGTTAATCTCCCTTCAATTCTCTGAGGGCCTATTTCTATTCTTCTTTTATTCATCTTCTTCGCATATGAGTAATAGTTTGGGGTTTTGCTTGATATTTAATAGGGTTTTTTCTTCCAAGTCCCGTTTTTCATTTTCTTTTTGATTGTATAATCTTTTGTTCTGCATTTTCTATCTTACTTTTTAGTTCTATAACTTTCCATGCATTTTTTCTTTTGCAAGACCTTTTTTCCACTTTCTGATTTTCTGGAACAAGATCCTTCTGTCTCTTGATATGCATGAATGATGTTTACTTTTCTTCTTCGGTATATATTTTTTCCACTATTTTCTCCAATATTTTATATAATAATCTCCGTATTTACCCTTATGTCATCACTTACGAAAATGTTATCCAACCAACTTTAAAGTTTAATTCTTCCATTAATTTCTGACCCATTTTTATATTTTACTGTAGAAGTTGTATTTTTCCATATCCTTCCCACTTTTTCATTTCTTGCTTATCTCTATTTTCACTTGCTTTGGAATGAACTGTTAATTCTATGACATTATGGTCTGAAATACTCGCATTATAAACTATTATTTCTTTAACATAATTCATCTCGTTCACAAATACTAGGTCTAAAGTATTTTCCTTTCTTGTTGGCAGGTGATTTTATTTGTTGAATGTTGTATTCTAGTAGCATATCTAATAGCTTTTCAAATTGCCTCTTATCTTCTGCACTACTATTACTCTCTTTTTATGTATAAGTACAACCACAATCTCCTATTCGTTTCTTTCCATTCTACGAAAGGAAAGTTGAAGTCACCAGATGGGAGAATAGTCCAGTCCTTGTGATTTCTACATATATCAGTTCCAATTTTTCAATTATTAAGTCAAACTCTTTAGTATTAGAGGTCTATATATTACTATGTTCATCAATTTTTCAGATTCAAATTCTACCGCTATTAGTTCACATTCTGAGTTACTATATTTCTCATATATTTTTCCTTGTTTTTTGTCTTTCCCATATATTGCGGTTCCCCCTTGATTCCTATTTTTTCTATCTGATCTATAAGTTTGGAACCCTTTTATTTGATCATCATTCCCAGTCTCTGGGAATACCAGGTTTCACATATTCATTATATCTATTTCTTTTCATTTTGGGGTTAGTTCTTCTAAGTACTCTATTTTTCTTTTTGTTTTGAGTTTCTCGTAACTAAACCCTGCGCATTCATCACTATGATGGTTTGCGTGTTTTCTCCTTCATTTAATAATGGTAGTAATAAGGATTTTTTCCCCATGTCTCTTTCCTGTTCTGGTATGTTGTTCTTTTTTTCATTTCCAGAAAATTCTGACATTAAAAAATCCAACTTTTCCATAATATTTGATCTTCCTTTCATCATAATTATTCATTTTGTGTCTGAATCTGCAATTTTCTCCGTTTCTGCAATATCCTCTTGCATAATAAATACAGTTATTATCTCTTGAGTAGAATTTCGGAGCTGATGCTTTGAAATTTTTTGCTGACACCTCTGCATATCTCATTGGTGGTTTGCTTTTCTCTTTTACCTGATATTCTTGATTTCTCTCTTTATTTGTTTCTTTCTTATTTTGGATTTTATTACTTGGTTGGTTATTTATTTGATTATGATTCATGGCTACAGGGTGCATATATTTGCATTTTTTGTCGAAACTTACATCCTTTTCCTTCTTTTAGGTTTTTACATATTTGGATGCAGATCTCTGCAATCATCCCCATATCCATCTAAGTATGCACATTTACCATATATTTCATAGTTTTGACATATATTAGGATGTTTGTAGTAACATCTTTCTCCAAATCTGCAATTCCCTCTTTTCAAAAGGTTGCAGATTTGTCTTTCTTGTCTATTTTTTCCTCTTCCCGTCATTGTGTAGATCTGGGTAGAGCCTCTTCGGGATTTGCTTTTCTGTTGTCATATCGTAATTTATTTCTTCGTAGGTATGCTGCTTTATTTCCTCATATGTAGTATCAATGAGTATCTCTGCATCCATATTTTTATCTTGTTCTTTGTTTTCCTTATTTTT
This sequence comes from Macrobrachium nipponense, assembly GCF_015104395.2. Taxonomy (NCBI): domain Eukaryota; kingdom Metazoa; phylum Arthropoda; class Malacostraca; order Decapoda; family Palaemonidae; genus Macrobrachium; species Macrobrachium nipponense. The sequence continues at coordinate 19,235,811 of NC_087219.1, forward strand.
TTCTGTCATTTCATTTTTGTTTTATTTACTTTCATCCTTCCGTTTTCCTCTTCTTCGTTTTTCTTCTTCTTCTTCCTTCTTCCTCCTTCTTCTTCTTCATCCTCAACTATTTGTACATTCAATCTTGATTTAATAACATTGTCTATCCATGATAGACATGTTGAACAAAAAATTCTTGGATCTTTTCTCAAATCTTGTATTACCTCAGCACACTGTGGATGGGTCGGAATGTTGCATGCAGCACATTTTCTGATTAGGTTTTGTGGATTGACTATGCTATACCAAACCTTACACAGTTTGCATGCTTTTGGCATTCTTTTTTCCTAATGCATCAATTAGGATATTCACAAGATTCACCTTATTCATTTTCTTTGGTCGGAATATGTTGGTTTATGTATATTTTCTTTATGAGTCTCTTGACCACTTGGATTTTATTTGGAACTTCTTCAATTATTTTCAAGATGTTTTTCATTAGATTTGTTCCAGTTTGAAGGATTATATCCTTCTAATATATCTATGAATGCTTTTGTATCTTTTTGGTTAGGACTGTTTGCTGATTTCATAGATGAGAAATGCCAGTTCCCCTCTGCTACCTCATCGTATTGCGAATCTGCTAAACACGCCAAATTACGCCACCTCTTCCCGCAGTTGGAACTTACTGCCATCTTGTTCTGATTTATAGTATTACACTTGATAAACTAACTTAGAAGACGCTTTATCCTACTATTTTCACACTAATCTTATCACCGATAGTTCACGACACTTCTAGATATTTCTCAAATTCTAGTCGTATGTTAAACTTGTGATATCTGTTGATTAATCTGACTTCACGCGGGTACGTCTCACCAAGCAAGATGGCTACTACGAGAGAGAGAGAGAGAGAGAGAGGTGGGGGGCGAGGAAGGCGGGACATGAATCTCATGGTTCCGATAATTTGATCAACATTTTCTGTAAGCAATCGTTCATTAACCATCAGCCAGTATACAATATGCCATCTTTTCCATTTCATTATTGCTAACTGGTTGGGCAACACAGTCAGAATTCTATGATTATACAGACACACATAAATATATAATAAAGATCAATACAATAAAAAAACACTGTTCAGTAGGGAATGATATTGCAGTCTTTATCAGAGAATCTTATAAGCGAATGATTATTTGGGTGAATGAAAACAAAAGTTCTCGCCATTAACGCCTCTCTCCAATCAGAGAAACTCGCGGGTGGGCTAAAGATAAATGCTTTAAGAAAAATATTTGGAAACTTTGGCAAGCCTGATACTGCCCTATACACAGATGTTCTGCTAACTTTGGCTACCATACAAGAACATGAAAATATGGAATCAGATGTTTGCAGCAAAGCCAAAGCATACATTGAATCACTACTCAAATATGAAACCATACTGACTACTCAAATATTTCTTCGTATATTTGACCAGACTACTCCCCTTTCGAAATATTTGCAAACAAACAGAATGAATATTCTCTCTGCGTAGAGAATGGTTGCTACTACTAAAGAGAGTCTGGACATATGGAAAGGTATTTTGGAGGTATTAAGGTGGCTGCAGATAATTTTGTTTGTTGGGCTAATGAACAGTTAGAAGATGAAGAGAACGCAGATTTGGAATTGGGGGTGTAGATAGAATTGCCACTGAAAAGAGTTGGAAAGAAGAAACCGATGCCTGGCAAGAAGGCTTATGATGAAAGGCTGAATGACGCAGAGAGGGCTTATGAAGTTGAGGTATATAATCCAATATTGGACAAAGTCACACAGAGCCTCAGTGATCGAATTCTTTCTCATGGGACTCTTTACAACGATTTATCGATTCCAGACCCAAGAAATTTTGCTCAGCTGAAGAACAGCAATATTGAAGAGTATAAGTCTTTATTTAAAGAACTCATAAGCCATTGCTTAAGTTCGACAGCCGGGCAACAGCTGAAAAACTTGATGTTGGAATTAAGGAGTTTTAGCTACACACTGGGAAAAATTGAAAAATGCACCCTTGAAGACTAACACCGTGAAAGATATGAACGATGAGGATGAACACGAGTCTTATTTAAATGAAGACAGTTATGGGAGAATTGCAATGAAATGTTCATCATGTAAGAATTGTCCAGTCTGCTGTTACCAGATACTCAGTAGGTACAACTTGTTAACATATGCCTATCATATATGGTCTAGCTTACAAGTATCTCCTGACCTTGTCAGTTACTCAAGTTTCTTGTGAGATAATTTTTTATACCATGAAATTCATAAAAAATCGTCTAAGAACCAGACTCTCACAGGAATACCTCCAGGAGTTTATGCCATAAACAGTAGAGAGGGATATATTATATCTCTCGATAATGATTTAATAATTGACAAAGTTGCATCCAAGAGTTAACTATTAAAGAAAATTTTGATAATCTAAAATAAAAGTAATTCCTTTAGTTATGTCTGCATGTGTTTTTATGTTTCCCAGAGCCGTCTATCCGACCCATCACTATTATATATATATATAGAGATATATATATATATATATATATATATATATATATATTATATATATATGTTAACG
>NC_087219.1:19238867-19314494 GCF_015104395.2 Macrobrachium nipponense
CGTTAACATATATATATATATAATATATAATTAATTAATTATATATAATATTATATATAATATATATATATATATATATATATAATAGTGATGGGTCGGATAGACGGCTCTGGGAAACATAAAACACATGCAGACATAACTAAAGGAATTACTTTTATTTTAGATTATCAAAATTTTCTTTAATAGTTAACTCTTGGATGCAACTTTGTCAATTATTAAATCATTATCGAGAGATATTAATATATCCCTCTCTACTGTTTATGGCATAAACTCCTGGAGGTATTCCTGTGAGAGTCTGGTTCTTAGACGATTTTTTATGAATTTCATGGTATAAAAACTTCTCTCACAAGAAACTTGAGTAACTGACAAGGTCAGGAGATACTTGTAAGCTAGACCAATTATATGATAGGCATCTGTTAACAAGTTGTACCTACTGAGTATCTGGTAACAGCAGACTGGACAATTCTTACATGATGAACATTTCATTGCAATTCTCCCATAACTGTCTTCATTTAAATAAGACTCGTGTTCATCCTCATCGTTCATATCTTCAACGGTGTAGTCTTCCAAGGGTGCATTTTTCAATTTTTCCCAGTGTGTAGCTAAACTCCTTAATTCCAACATCAAGTTTTCAGCTGTTGCCCGGCTGTCGAACTTAAGCAATGGCTTACTGAGTTCTTTAAATAAAGACTTATACTCTTCAATATTGCTGTTCTTCAGCTGAGCAAAATTTCTTGGGTCTGGAATCGATAAATCGTTGTAAAGAGTCCCATGAGAAAGAATTCGATCACTGAGGCTCTGTGTGACTTTGTCCAATATTGGATTATATACCTCAACTTCATAAGCCCTCTCTGCGTCATTCAGCCTTTCATCATAAGCCTTCTTGCCAGGCATCGGTTTCTTCTTTCTGACTCTTTTCAGTGGCAATTCTATCTGCACCCCCAATTCCAAATCTGCGTTCTCTTCATCTTCTAGCTGTTCATTAGCCCAACAAACAAAATTATCTGCAGCCACCTTAATACCTCCAAAATCTGTTTATTTTATCCAGACTCTCTTTAGTAGTAGCAACCATTCTCTACGCAGAGAGAATATTCATTCTGTTTGTTTGCAAATATTTCGAAAGGGGAGTAGTCTGGTCCAATATACGAAGAAATATTTGAGTAGTCAGTATGGTTTCATATTTAAGTAGTGATTCAATGTATGCTTTGGCTTTGCTGCGAACATCTGATTCCATATTTTCATGTTCTTGTATGGTAGCCAAAGTTAGCAGAACATCTGTGTATAGGGCAGTATCAGGCTTGCCAAAGTTTCCAAATATTTTTCTTAAAGCATTATCTTTAGCCCACCAGCGAGTTTCTCTGATTGGAGAGAGGCGTTAATGGCGAGAACTTTTGTTTTTATTCACCCAAATAATCATTCGCATATAAGATTCTCTGATAAAGACTGCAATATCATTCCCTACTGAACAGTGTTTTTTTATTGTATTGATCTTTATCATATATTTATGTGTGTCTGTATAATCATAGAATTCTGACTGTGTTGCCCAACCAGTTAGCAATAATGAAATGGAAAAGATGGCATATTGTATACTGGCTGATGGTTAATGAACGATTGCTTACAGAAAATGTTGATCAAATTATCGGAACAACCATGAGATTCATGTCCCGCCTTCCTCGCCCCCCACCTCTCTCTCTCTCTCTCTCTCTCTCTCTCTCTCTCTCTCTCTCTCTCTCTCTCTCTCTCTCTCGGTCTCGCTTTCTGTGTTTTTTTTTTTTTTTATCCAATTCTATTCTCTTTGTTCCCTTATTCTTCAGATTTTAAAGTTTTCTTTCTAACTTTTTTGAAAGTCTTTATTTTCATTTTTTATTAAATTTTATTTATTTATTTTTTTTTAACTATAGACCGGCCCAAGGGGAAAAGTCCCCTTTCTCCAAAAGACCAGTCCGTCGCTGAAGGCAGCCAATTAAGGAAATTAATATAACTGTTATGATGAGTTGGAAATTCATTATGTTCTTCTGTCACATCCTGTCTCCACGTACAAGGCCAGGCGTAAGATGAACTCTCTTATTACCCTTCCTTCGCTTGCCTCGCGATTCTTAGTTTCCACTGATCTGAGACTCGGTCTATGCTTTTGTTAATTAACGAAAAATATTTCGATTCGTGTTCTGTAAAGAAGCTTACGAGTGATCGTATCACTAACACAGAGGACTTCGCTGCTCTGTGTATCATAATCGACTTGAATTACAACTTGGGACGCTGCAAGATGTATTAGATAAAGAGGGAAGGTAAATGTAGTGTCTTATCTCAGGATAGGATTACCTCTAGCTGTTGCTCGAGTTGCAATGACTGTCTATCAAAGTTATAATCGTCTTTAAAATAAGTTATAGCTCATCAGGCTATCAAGACTGGATGTTCAAATTAAGTGTAAGATTTTCTATGCATAATACAGCCAACGAGTGGAATCAACACAAGACTCACAAGACTAGTTACAGATGGTTTCAAGTTACCTGAGCCAAGTCGCACTTTGAATATTGATTTGCGAGCCTTCAAATGCGCATCCCAAAATTATACAAAAGACTTATGTCTGTCAGTGTCAGAAGGACTAAAAAAATAAATAGGTCTTTCAGAAAAATGGAGGGCCCTATCTCATTTTCAGAATGTATTGATAGTATGGACATGACAAATAAATTTGTGTCCCACGAGTCCCCTTCTATAGCTACGGACTGGGACTAAGTAAGAAGCGTGCTATGAATAGATAACGTGACTCACTTTGCCATACGAAATGGTATTTGCTCTTAAAAGAATTTCATAATGACGTCAGCTAATGAAGATAACAATAGTGAGATTCTCTTCATAAGTTGCGCCAATCTAGAATAGAGTTTTCTCCCGATAATATTCCAAAAGAAAACATAAAATATGCTTACTCAAAGAACAGCATCAATGCAAAGAAAAGAAAATAAACGAAAACTGCAGGGTTAAATGAGAAGCAGAGCAATGCGTCACAGTGTTATGACATTGCATTCTTGCAACAGAAGAGGTTGACCTGGACAGGTAAATATGTGTCGAAGTAGACGAAGAAAATAATATTTGGCTTTCATTGCTACGCACTTATGCACTCATTCTGGAATTAGGGAATTACGAGGTCTCATGACTTCATTTTATTTTACACGAGTCAGACAACTTAGAGTAATTGACTGATCAACTTATTTATAAATAAATTCACCATTATTTGGTGAAATATGACGTTCCTGCACTTCATAAAAAGTAGCAAGTCACACATAAAACCTAAACTACTTATCTCTTATGGAAATACTTGTAGACCATCATTAAAGTACAACAAGACCTTTAAACTGGTTGTCTTAAGCGCCTTCAGAAGGGTTGAAGTGAGTGTGGTATTACGTAAATGACCATAAGAAATAGTTTTTCCATTACTTGAGCATGTCAAGTTATGAGTGAGCGTATAAAAGGAAGAATAATCAGGAAATGGACTCCTTTTCTGGATTGGAATAGAAATTCGAAAACTGTATAGATCCATCACGGGGCAACAGCCGCGCCGATAAGGAACTCGATCCCCCTCCCAGATGGCCTTCACAGCCCTTGTAGCCACTGCCATTGTAAACAACCCGAAACCCCCCTCTGTCGAAAACACTCGATTTGCCCGAGAATAACCTTTGTGATTTGCCAGCGTTCGCGTCTGTTGGTTCCCAGGTGAGGTCAAAAGGTAGAGAATTAGTTGCCAAATATAACAGGTAAGACAAATGTCCCCGAAGGTGGCGTTGAAGAGGCCTCTTCTTGACCATAAGTGTATCTGTGTGGGCGATGTTGTGTCAAGCCTTCCCCATCCAGGCTGGCCTACGTCATTGTTTTTCTAAATGAATCTGTTTGCGTTTGTCTCGCAGTTATTCCTGTCGGCACTCGCGTTAGTTAGCAGGGTTGTTTTCATAATGGTTTTGCAATCTTAATTGGTTTAGGGTCCTACGGTATCCTGCTCGGCCGTCACTTAGGTAGGTAGATCCTTGTCTAGGTAGGCTAGATTTGGTTAGTAGGTCTCAAATCTCCGTAGTCTTATACAGTAGGCATTAAGCTACTAAGCCCTTTATGTTAAGACAGTTCTAGATGTGACAAAGAGGGATTACAGAATTTGGTTTCTTTAAACGTATGCAAGAGTATGGTGAGAGTGTTAGGTTAGGCTATTATAATGGCAGAATGAGGGCACGACTCAATACTACTTTGGTGGGATCAAGAGGGGTAAATCCCCCTCAGCCAGGTTAGGAACTGGCATCCAGGGTTAGGTTAGGTCAGCGATTACAAACCTTTATACCTTCAAGGAACCCCTTGAAACAATTTTTCATACCCTAGGGAACCTGTATCTACAGGCTCTCTCTCTCTCTCTCTCCTCTCTCTCTCTCTCTCTCTATATATATATATATATATATATATATATATATATATATATATATATAATATATATATATATATGTAATATATATATATATATATATATATATATATATATATATATATATATATATTTATATACCTAATCATATAATATTAATCTCCCACTGCAATTCGAGCTCTGTAAATTCAGATCAGCATCATTTGCAATACATATTTATTTCAAGACTTCTTGCGGAACCCTTATTGGGAATCACTGGGTTTGGTCATGGTAAGTCTGGTGAGGTCATACTCCCTTTGAAATGCCTATTAGGGTAAATGACAGATCGACGATATAACAGCCACCTCTCTTGGAGCGAGGCCACTTCCCTAAAAAGCACTTGAATTATTCCATTATTTTGCAATTTAGGAGAAAACACTAACTTCGAGAGGAGCGTAGAGGTCTTGGTGTTCTGCCTATATAGGTAGGCCACAACTCTTGACTGATGCTCATGAAAGCAAATTCAAGTACTTTTTCGGGAAGGTAGCTGCATTCCGGGATTAGCGACTTAACTTGATATTGATGAGATGGCATTTTAGAATTATATGTTCTTACTTTCTTCATTGATATTCACAGGGTGTTTTAGAATTATGGTTAAATTAGGAGACATGGTTTATTACCTTGGAAATTGATTTTTCCAATACTTTCAGTGTTGCTGATGAAGGAGGTGGTGGTGTTTATTGTTGGTCAATTATTATTAACCTAACATTTATATATGGGACCCTTTGGGAACCAGGGTTAAAATCTTAATAGCTAAGCAACGAAAATACTTTAGGAAAAATCAGTTTCCAAGGCAATACTCCATGCAGAGCTGTTCCCTAGTGTTCCCAGAATTATTCTTACTTTCTTCACAATATGTTGCTGTGTCCACTGATTTATTACTAGTTTCTTATCCTTAGCCTGCTTGTAATGTCGCAGCACAGTTGGTTGCATAATTTGGATATGCATTGTTATGATCTCGTTATTAGAGACCAGCAGGTTCAAAATACAAACAGGAAATTGGGCTGGAATGACTGACGAAAGGCAAGATAGATCAAGGAGGACGACTTAACAAAACACAAAAAAATCAGAGCCATACACTTGCTCGACACCACAATAAGCATAATGATGCAAATCACTAACATCATTATCAGAGCCATACACTTGCTCGACACCAAAAATGAAAGATTTGTTCATGAAACTTACCTGTCAGATATATATATAGCTGTATTTTCTGAAGTCCGACAGAAATTCAAAAACTTCCGGCACACACAGTGGTCGGCCAGGTGGTTAGTACCCATTCCCGCCGCTGGGAGGCGGGTATCAGGAACCATTCCCATTTTCTATTCATAATTTTTCTGTCGCCGGTGCTGGAAACACCTGTTTTCAGTCCTCCGTCTTAGGATTTTGGAAACTTCATGGCCGCTAAATATCCTAATTGTCTTTTGATTTATTGACTTGGATTTGTGGCTAGGCATACGCTATCTTAAATTGTTTTGAATATGATTCATTTTTGTATATCTGAATCTAGTTAGGCTAGTTTCAGAGGGTGTTGTCTGCTAAGATAGGGTGTGGCTACCGAAAGCTTCGGTAGTTCCGCACTCGATATGCACGAGGGCTATGTGTCTTGCTTCTTTGTTGAGATTTGTCATGTAAGGAGTGTGAGACTTTGTCTAATTCCGTAAGGAAGACGTATGATTCGTATGTACGCAATTAATCAGTAAACAAAGTCAGGGTAGGCTAACCTACCTGTAGACTTTATTTTGCCTAACCCTGTAGTATGGCCTACGGGCTATAAATATGTCTCGTGAGGTAATGCCCTTTTCGTTATAGATTCCATCTGTATCTTGGAATCTAAGGTGCTCGCTCTCCTATCATTGTGGTGAAGAGTGCTACTTCTGTAGTTGTTACTCCTAACCCTGTAATGTTGCCTTCGGGCCCTAAACAGTTTCTGTAGAGGGTATTGACCTTTCTCTGATACTCTATCGATTCGTAACTTAGAATCGAAAGCGCTGGCTTTGGAGAGCAAAAGTGAAGTGGCTAAGTGCAGTGACAGTGCCCCTTGTGTAGTGGAGGGTGCGTCAGATCGGCTTATTTCGCCTCTAGGCTTGGGACCTCTGCTTGACTCCCAGGAACAGGGAGAGAGCATGTCGAAAGCCGAAGGAGGGTTACGAGGAACTCCCACCGATCTTGACGTGCCTTCGGCAGACCTGAAGTTACTCCCAGGCTGCCAAAGTGCGTGCACGAATCCTGAAGGATTGCTTCTCGTCCTCCGAAGCGTCCTCCCTGCGCAGGGTTTGGAGCTTTCGGAAGGACTCGCGCCCTCTAAATAGAAGCTTTATAGAAGAGGACGTTTCACGTCCTCTCTCTCTCTCTCGTCATGCGTTGCAGTGAGAAGTAAGAAGGCGAACGTCGCCTGAACTCGTGTACGTCTTTCCACCGAGAAAAGGGAAAGCAAGTCATATTAGCAGGACGCTTTTGAGCGCGGACGTCCTAGCTTTGTTGCTGTGAGAATAAGAAGGCGTTCCCGTCGCCCCGCGTATTCTCACACGATCAACCTTCATCTGAGACTGCTTCGTGCAGTCGGTTTTCTCTCCGAGATGTCTAATGCTCTTCCCTGAAGGCAGTTTCGCTTGCATTGACTCCTGTCAGGAGCGTGACGCTTTTCTGCACGCTTTTTTTTTTGACGCTCGGCTTGGATGGGACGTTCGGATGGACGCCAGGCGCGCGCGGGTGCACGCCAAGCGCGCACCAGTAGACCGCCGAGGGCCGAGCGCCAACCGCCAGAACGCCGAGAGTGCTCGCTGCTTCGCCAGCTGCGGACGGCCGAGAGATGGCTCGTCTGCTCGCCAGTGAGGACCGCCGATGAGTGCGCGCTGCTCGCCAGTGGACGCCGAGCGTGCTCGCTGCTAGCCAGTGGACGCCGAGCAGCCGCGCGCCAGCGCACGCCAGGTGTGTCGCCTGGCTGAACGTTTCTGTTGAAGTCTTCAAGCTGATTTGGGCCTAAAGATTTTTTACCTAACTTCGGTGATCCCTTCTACATCGCCTGCGAAGAATATGAAGTAAGCAGTGCTTACTTAACACACCTTAACTTTGGCTAGGTTGGTCAGGTGGTGATATATATTTTTATATATATATTTATTTTACTTCTTAGCCCTCATGGTATGGTCAATATGGTCTAGTCACGTCGTGGTCTCGCCCCTGTTGACAGATCATCTGGAGTGCACCAGCTATATAGGTCTCTACCTCGCTGGCAACTCTAGTAGCACAAGCAGACTTACGTGGCAATAACCACGAAGCCAGCAATGCTAACAGGTGGAACCAAGATGTAAATCATCTGCATGCATTTGTTTCCCAAAATCCTTCTATTCTGTCCCTTCCCACCTCCAACGGTGGGATTCAGCTATATATATATCTGACAGGTAAGTTTCATGAACAAAATGATATTGTTGATACAATAAAGTTTGTTCATACTTACCTGGCAGATATATATAATTAAGTACCCACCCACCTCCCCTCAGGACAGTGGAAATAAAAATTATGAATAGAAAATGGGAATGGTTCCTGATACCCCACCCGCCTCCCAGCGGCGGGAATGGGTACTAACCACCTGGCCGACCACTGTGTGTGCCGGAAGTTTTTGAATTTCTGTCGGACTTCAGAAAATACAGCTATATATATATCTGCCAGGTAAGTATGAACAAACTTTATTGTATCATAACAATATCATTTTGAATAAAAACAGGCAATCACACTGACAGCATAAATAATCACAATAACAAAAATAGGCAGCACGATCTAGAAGAATAAGACATAATACCCAAGCAGCAAAATACACAAACAGACAAATTCACAAGAATTGTCGAAAACACAAACGGATGAGTCCTCATCCTCCTGCAGAAGTCACAAATGGCTTCCAGCTGCTCCAAAACTGCCATGCTGCTGTTGCCTTCTCAGCCGAGGTTTTCCAGAACCTCTCAGGTCGCCCTCCAAAACCTGTCTGCAGGTGTAACTCACGCCCTGACAATAAACACTGGTGGGTAAGGGAAACAAGGCAACCATCGTTTGTTTAAAAAAAATAACGACTCATCGTTGAAGCACGTAAAGTATAACCATTCTTTCTAAAACTGGTGAAGGATGGTATTTCTGCATTTTTTATATCCTGACAAATTTGTAATGCATTTCAATCTGGAATGCTGGGGTGGCTAAGGAATACTTGCACCAACGTCTAACAATAATGAGTGCTTCTTAATGGTAAACCCTTTTTTTTTTTTTTTTTTTTTTTTGGGAGATGGAATAAAAGATGAATAAAAAATGGGGATACGTATATAGTAATCTAACCTATGCTACCAGATCTTACCTTACTTAACCTGACCTGGAATACTGTATATGTCTCCTCATTGGGGCTTCCCCTCACTATTAAATATGGTGGTTGTAGTCTTATAGGTTCAGGGGCATCATTAGGGTGGGGGGGGTGGTCAACACCCCCCAAGCTCAACTGCAACTTCCCCCTTCACCCCCAAGCCCCAAGAAGTAACAGCATGTTTTCTTTTTAAATGTGCAATCATAATTATATAAAATTTCTCTGAAATATTACGTTGCTTGATTATTGTCTGTCTACTAGCTACCAGTGATGATGAGATAAACAAACAGTAGTGGGAGTATATAATTTTTGCTGAATTACCTTTCTCATGTGGCTCAAAAACACAAAATAGCTCAAAATAAAAAAAATAAAAAAACAGCTGATTAGGCTCGCTTTGCTTACCAAACCATCTTTGCCCCCCCAACAAAAATCTGAAATGATGCCCCTGTATACATTTACCAAGCATTTAGGAAATGGTATAAAATAAAATGAATGTTTTATCAGAAACATTAAAAACTATCAGAAAAATTTTATATCACGAGCTTGAGAATGTACAATGTTGAAAAGTATCAGACTGAGTATGCCACTAATTACATTGCACAAGTACATCAGTTCTGAGCTTCTTAGATAAAGAAATAGGAGCAACTGCTTACAAACATTTTGGAATAACTATGAAAAATGAACGTTCTAGAATGAATCGTGTAATATTATGTATGCAGCCTTACAGTGATGTCACAAGTTGAGTTGCGTCAAATGGTACGGTAAGGAAAAACTGTAGGTACGGATGATAAGAGCAATCGTTGAACAAAGCAAGAAGAATTCTTAAAACTAACTGATGCATATCACTTTTATTATTATTTTCCAAAGGTTTTTGCATAGAAAAATTAGCTAAACTAAGTGTCTTCGTTGTAAGTATCACTGGTTGTGCCATGAACCATTAGCATGATTGAGTCTAATATTTTTTTATACTAGTACGTGCTTTCTTTAGTAGTGTCAACAACCCTACTGCACATGTGTGCTGATGATTTTGTGACACATTTTTTCCAAATTTGATCCAGCTATTCATAAATTGTTTGTGAGTACTTGCTACTACGTATTTCTTTGTCCATGAAGCAAAGAAATAAAGTGAGTTTTTTTTATAGCATTCACCCATACCATTCATTCTTAAACCAGTGAGATAGAGGTTCTTATGTTAGTTTTTGTTATGATTTTGTCGGGTTTCATATAATTTCATTCCTGAATATTTGGATGACCCATTACAACCCTCACCCTCCCTCACCATGTATTGAAGAGGGGAAACCCAAGAGAGAAGCCATACCCTATGTGGTCAAGTTAGATATGGTTATAGTATTCGTTTCCGCATCTGGCCTCCCATTAGAACAAGAAATAGGATGTCATAGTAAGTGAGTTAACTAAGTATTTATGATAGAATGGTTTTCAGATTTGTTCAAATGATTTTCAAATTCGTCTCCATCCCATAAAAAGCTATCATAAAAATCATTTGTTCCCTTAAGAGTACAAATCATTGTCTTTTACAAAGGAATATTCCTTTCACCAGCAGGATACAGTCATTAAAGCATGGAGACAAGACTGTTAATTGATTATAATTGGGTTAGTGGTGGGTTACTGCCCACTCACCTGTCAGAAACTCAACACTATCTTCAGCTGTCCCCTTGTTCAAACAAACATCATCTCTGCCACTGCCTAGTGTTGTTGAGGCATTTGTCAAAGTATTTTAATTATCTTTGTGCCCATTTGAATCTGGACTTTTAACTGTGGCTGTTCCAAGAGTGGTTGAGAGATCTTGGTGTTCTGATTTCAGGCCTAAACTCATGGGCTACTCTGGAAGATCCATTTCAGGACCTGTAGGACTGTTCACTGTTATCCATTAGGTGGTCAGACACATACTACATACTAGTCACCTCAGGACTCCAGGCACCCTTTGTGGCTCCTCTTTGACATCAAGCCAAATTGTATCCTGATGATTTTTCTCATTGAGATGTTGAAAGAGATTTCTTCATGGTCCGCTCTTCTTCTTCAGTTTCTTCTGCTGAGGCACTAATAGTCTGAGGAGTCATTTGTCTTTCCTGGTTGGAGACTACTTAGCTTTAAATATAAAAGAGAGGCTTTTCTTGCTTGCATACATATTTTGGAGATGTCAGGCATTCCCCAGTAGGGTTGTTCCAAGGGAAGTTGTTTATCAGCAGTTGATGTAATAGGAGGGTATCACTTTGGTTGGAGCCATTCTTCAAGATTGCATGGACTTCCTCAACTTCCTTTGCCAAGATAATCTTCTTTGCAGTGAGGGCTATTTCTTAGCCATGTTCTGTGTGTACTTGGTCAAAGGTGGATGTCATCCTCAGTTAAACAGTCTTGTCGACCTCATGAGTCCAGGCCTACAGAGTGACTTGTTCGCCAGAATCTCATTCAAGCATCACTGAAACCCCCACTGAATCTTAGTTTTTCTTGTAGTTTTACATCGGAGAAGCAAGTAACTTAGCTTTGTTGTGTCTGTTACCAAGTTGAGCACATGCAAGGATGGGTTCTCTCATTCTTGTTTGTTCCTGAGTTTGTAGTGAAAACTCAAAACCTTTCAGTTCTTGATAAGAATTTTGATTTGATATGAATTTTGAGTTGTAAATTCTTCCCTCCATGATTTTTTAAGTGCCAGTTGAGACCAAATGCTTTTGTCCATTGTGAGGGTCTTGTGGCACTAACTAAAAAGCAGCAGTCATTATAGTCCAATGTTGACATCTACTCATTAGTATGTATTGATATGCATAAGAATGGGTCAAAGAGGGATCTAAGGACAGGTGAGTTGATAGGTACAACCCCACACTTGCATACCTGCCGCCACTAACATCCTTCTCAATGAGTTTCAATGGCTGATCAAGCTATTGCCAAAGCTGTTCCTTTTTAAAAGATTTCAAGTTTGTATTTAGGAAAAATGCTTTACAGTATATTTCATATTTTAGGACTTATACTTATAAGACTGTTATTGTCATTTTGTCAGAGAGCTTTATCAGTACAAATAAAAGGCCTCACAATGGTGGTGTGATGGTGATCCTGGAAAACTGCAATACTGTAGTTTTATCTTCAGTATTGAAGAGGACTTACTCATGATATGTAGTGTTTGTTGCAGTGAAGTATGCTCTCCCAAGAATATATAAGTACTATATGTTGCACATACAAGGACTAATTTGAACTCCAGTGATAAGGAGGGTGGGTTCAATATCAGGAGAAGAAAAGCAATGCTGGTTGGAGCATGTATCTGAGATCATGAATAAGAGGACCTATAATACTTTGATTGATATACCAGAAGTCGAGGAAGACCTGAATGTATAGGTGATTTTTTTTTCTTTTTGAGGAATCCGTAATAAAGAATTTATGATCTAGAAAGCACTGGGCTTGTCATATTCAGCCAGGTGTAAGTGGATGAATTCTCTTCTTTTGTAGAGTGTCAGGAAATTGTTGTAGGTTATTGTAATGTGTTTGTATCAAGGAAACTTTGTTTTAAAAATGCATACTCTATGCTTATGTGTAAAAAATTAAAATCTGTCTGCGAAAAATTAAAATAAAAAGATAGTGCCAGTAGTAATGATGGATGATTATTGAGAATTTGGCATATTCTGGGCACTAGAAGATTGATGAGTAAGTGAAGCCTCATAAGCTGGTCTCGACAAATGTGGAGGGGAATCCTCAGTCGTGAATGATACAAGCTTGTTTCACTTGGATTCCAGGGCACTGAAGAAAGAGTCAATGATTGATGGATTTGTTTGGACAGACTTAGTTGTTATCATAAAAGTTTTGTTTTTTTGGTAAAATATTTAAACCAAACTACTAGTATTAATTGCTAAATAAAACAATTAGGTCTTATTGTAGGAGAATTTATATTGCTTCATTCAGTAAATTACAGTGGAACCTCGGTATTTGTACATATCCGTTCCAGAACCTCCTATGAAGTCCGAAATGTACTAAAACTGAAACAATACGTAATTCCCATAAGGAATAATGTAAATACAATTAATGTGTTCCAGACCCCCAAAAATGTTAACAAAAAATACATTTTATAGGGAATAAACACAGTTTTACATACAGAAAACAATGAGAAACAAATATAAATGAATAAAGAACATTTAACATCACTCTTGCCTTTATGGAAGACACTTGTTAACGTATGAAAGACGGAGAGAAGGGGCGAAGGAGCAGGAGAGGTTAGTTTTCGGAAGGGGAGTCCCCCTCCTGAAGGATTTCTGGTACCAAGGACCTATCTAGGGTTACTTCTCTTCGTTTTTTACTGGCACACACTGGGGTTACTTCCCCTCTTCAGTTTTTACTGGCACTAGGACCAGCTTGAGAGTCACTGGACCCCTGTCCAGAGACATTTGTTTCTGGAGTTTTTTTTTTTTTTTTTTTTTTTTTTTTTTTTTTTTTTTTTTTTTTTTTTTCTCCCCTAAAGTGGAACACGACATTGTCATTAAAGATATTGGAGACACGGATTACATCTTTGTTGGGGATAGTTCTCCACAAAATCTTTTTTCAACTCAACGCCACTTTGTCAAAACATGTCCTTAACACTGAAGTAGGCACATTATGTATGCCTGTTCTCTTTCTGAATTTTTCAAACCAGCCTCTGCTGACCTTCATTCACTAACAGCAGCACTTGTAGGTATTTTCTTACTGTGATTGGAATGCAACACCCTCCAACACTTTTCTATGTGTTCTGTTTTAATTTCTATGGTGTTTCTTGCCATTTTTATGGAAGGGCTGCCACTTTGAACTTTCTTTGGCTCCATGATGGCTTATTTAGCAGTTGCACTCAAATAAGAAAGCACAAAAAGGCACAGAAAACAATGAACCCAAAAGCAGAATGGGTCACAAGAGAACACGGGATACTTTGTATGGACGCTGTATATGGGCCTAGTCATGCAGTGGGTCCCGGAAGGAGCATTTCCGATTGTATGAAATCTGGGAAAATGTATGAAACCTGAGACAAAATTTCATCGGAAAAAGTCTACAAAAACCAAATCGTACAAAAACCAGGGTGTAAGAAACGAGGTTCCACTGTATTGCATAACTAGTTTGTAAATATCTTTTGTAATAACAAATTTCAGTACTTTAGTTTAGCATTTTGGAAATAAGAAAAATTATTCATTTCCTAATTGCTAAACTGTGTAATTAACAAGTAGGCTGACAACTACTGTACTTTTAATAATAATTTTGGAACTGCTTTCTAAGACTGCTGTTAATGTATCTTCTTTTCCAGGTTTAGAAGCAAAGAAAATGCAGTAGCTTACTGTTGAGAGAAGAGGCTACATTGCGCTCCAAGATGGGAGCTATAAACATAAGTTGCCCTTGGGACGACAGCTCTCCTGAGCCACTCTTGGATGCCTGTGGCAAATATGCATCCAACTCCAGAACCTTTTGTGAGCTGCAGCCTGAGACAGGGCTGTGGTGCCTGCGCTCAGAATTGGCACTGCCCATGGAGATATGCGAGAAGCTCATCAGTCTGTGGCAGGAGATGGACCCCCAGGGTCTTGACGACAAATTCATTAACATATTCAAAGATGTGATTTTGACGAGACTTAAGCGAGTGACATTAAGAAATTCGTCAATCTCAGATGATGGTCTGAATCACCTACTTTCTCATCATTTATTAGAATTAGATGTGAGTAACTGTAGCAAGTTGACGAAAAGAACTTTAAAAAATATTAATAGAGAGGGTGTGGGTGAATGTTTGACTTCTTTGGTGATTGGTAAGACGAGAAATATTTTGCCGGACACAGTGTTCTCAAATCCTTTACCAGATTCCAGTGATAGTTCAGACTCTAGTCCAGTCAGTGAAATAGAGCAACGGGGTTATATTTTACGAACTCCAAACCTCAGGCGACTTATTGTGCAAGAACTCTATATTCCCATGGAGCCCCAATACTTTGCTCTGCTGTTGAAACCTTTGTCGAAACTGACTCACTTGGACCTGTCCGGATGTTTCTTTCTAAACGATGTGAAATATATCATGGAAATGAAATGCCTGGTATCTCTGATTCTGCATAGTGTGCAGAGAATCCAAGACACTGTGCCCACGATAATGATGATGAAGACCTTGAGGTAAGTGATCGTTTATTTGGCATACTGTATCCAGCTCTGTATGTAGTTGCAGTTTTGATTTGTCTACCCAGTGTAGGCCTAATAATTTTCTCGAAATCTGTCAATGTAAATATAGCTTTATTGTAAAAAATTTTCTATTGCTTTTGAGAGTTATTTTTGTGAAAAAAACAGGCAAATTCTAGGACATTTGGGAATTGTATGTGGCACTTGGTCCTCATTTATTCATTAATATAGATGCTGCTGGTTCTGCTCATATGGATGCATTACAGAAGAAAATAGTGAATTGTGGGTTGGTTAAACCTCAGATTAAACATGTTATTATGAGGCCATAATAATAATTTAATTTGAGAATATGCTAATGATGTGGGATGTGCAGTTCTTGGCAAAGATGTGATACATTCTATTTTCACTGCTGAGATGACAGCTGTGAAATAAGCTTTTGAAGAAGCCAGTTACATAAGCTTTAAAACAACTTTTAATATTTAATCCAATTTTTTAGTTGCCTGTCAGTTTTGAAACGAATGAGCATTTGTGGTTCTCTTTTTAAAAAATGAAGTTTTCATAATAAAACTAATAGTAGTATTGTAATACTTACCTGAACACCTGAATTAGCCCTGGTCACTGACCAGGCTCATTGGGATTAGGGGCTAATTCAGGTGTTCAGGGGGTGTATTGCAATATGAAGTTTTCATAATAAAACTAATATTATAATACTCACCTGAACACCTGAATTAGCCCCTAATCCCAATTAGCCTGGTCAGTGACCAGGGTTACTTCAGGTGTTCAGGGGGTGTATTGCAATATTAAAAATTGGTTGCTCTGCCTAGCCTTTGGTCCAAGGATATACAGTTTTGTCCAAGGATATACAGTTTTGTTGGGTGTTACGTAGCTCTTGTTGGCATTTGTGGAAATGCGGCTATTAACAAGGTAGCAAAGAAAGCATCTCCAGAAAATGTGGTCATATAATGATGTGAAACCTGTTATATATATTAGACTACATAAGGTAAGTTTGGTAAGAGAGGTAAGCCCCCTCACCTAAATAGCAAGAAAAAAAAAGATTCAAACAAATGTACAACCTAGGCCTTCATCTGATAACATTAATGGAAGTTACGAGCCGCTTAGTTTTCGTCTTAGAATTGGCTACACATTATCAGCTCAGTTTTTAAATGAAGAAAGTTAAGTCACCTGTGTATGTGTACATTGCCATGTTGGCCTGATAGTGGAACACATAATTGTAGATTGCGTTTTATCTTTAAAATATATAGTTATACAGCCATATACTATAAACTTTCTTATATAGTATAACTTTCTTATGTATTTAAATTTTGATTAGGCCTTATTGGTGCATGTTTATGTGTCTACAACACTATGTAATTGAAATGCTACTGCAATTTTTTTTATTTAGGGTTGCCGTGTGAGTGAAATCTATAACTCAGTAATTACTTGGTAAGTATATATGAAACTTGCCATCCTTCTCTTTTACTTGTGTGTTTGTGTGTCTACAACATTATGTAATTGAAATGCTACTGCAATGTTTTAGTTTAGGGTTGCCATGCAAGTGAAAGCTTTCGCTAAGTACATAATTATACTTGGTAAGTATATTATATGAAACTTAATTTTGTATAAGTAACTTACCAAGTTTCTACTTTCGCAGCAGTTTGCAATGAAATTCACAGTAGCGATTCTTTTATTTTGAGAAGGTGACCGGCCCCGCCCATTTTCTGGGGAAGTATAGGTACAACACAGCTAAGACAAACATTCATTTTCTGCCCTGCAACAACAACAGTTGTTTGCTTGGTAGTTTGCTTTGGAATTCTTTCACCATGTGGTTGTAGTTGACACAGGATTTGTTGACATATTCTGGAATTGTATTCTTGAATTTTGTAGCAATTTTGCTAATGTAGTTAGCTTACTTTCCTCAGTTATGTAAGGGTGACTTCCATTAAGCATGAAGCTCATAGCATTTGTTGTCAATGTAGGGGTCAGACTTGCTCTTCTATTCTTACATGCAATGATTGGAATCAGAGAACGTGGAAGATTTTGACTAGTTGTTTAGAGAAACTTGAGAAGAATGGCTAAGAAGGGCGGCCACTAGAGCCGAAAATAAAGGCTCTAGTCAGAATTCTCCTTTTATTCCTGCTTCCTCTACACCTGTGACTGGCTTTTCCTAATTCTCCTTTGCCTAGCTCCCAACCTTCTGATCCCAATACCATCACCAGTTTAGAGGCAAAGTTTGATCATAAATTTAATTTGCTTGTGAATACTGTTGCCCAAATTGGGTATTCGGTCAAGTGTTTAATGGATAAGATTAGTGCAAGTGGTCAAGGTGCTAGTGATTTGGAAGAGGTAGCTATCCGTCCCACCGATACTTCCGGATGAATGTCCCTGTCAAACTCCCCTAAACCTGAGAGGAGGCAAACCAGAGGTCCTGATAGGCTCGGTGTGGTATGCCTACAGGTAGTTGCCCCCTCATCCGAGCCTGTAGTGCAAGGATCCCAGGACTTGGGAGATGGCCGTTGGAAAGGCATCCAACTTGGTATTCACACACTTTTGTCCAGTGAGTCAGATTCGGATGCTAGTAGAGGATGAAACGGATGATTCAAGGATGCTTCTAGGTCGCTGAAAAGGTCATTTCCAGTGGTGTATCTCCTTCTTATAGCTTATGGGATGTTTCCCATTGCTCTCCTGCAGTTTGAGTGTCAGATTGCCAGTTGTTGATGTCCAAACGGGCTTCCAACTCCCTCATATCGGGATCCAAGAGTATAAGTATTCAGTACCGGAATTCGAGGGATACATGGTGTCAGTGGATCCTAAGAGATCAAAAGTTACAGTGGGATCTTACGGATGCAAGTGCTCAGTGGGATCCAAAGGATCCAAGTGTTTATTGGAACCTGTGGGGTCTGGTGGATCCAAGTGCCCAGGAGGATCAAAGAGAGTAGTGTTTGGGTACTCACCTGCACTGGCGCATTCGTCATCTCTAAGATTGGTGCCAGCTTCTAGTAGAGATTCGGCCTCACAATCTGGACGTCACTCCTTTCCACCTGAGGTTCAAGATCCTTCCCTGGATCCGATCAGTTGTTGCCTGGATAGCATTTTGGAATTACTTCAAAATCCGTCAACGTCTCGCAATTCTGCAGTAGTACCTTCGTCTCCACCTTCAGACAAAGAGAAGGAACTTGATCAGGTTCAACTGGCGTTGACATATGCATCTCTGTTGAGAAAGTTTTTGTATTGTTTTCCTGATTATTTCTCGCCAGCTATGCCCGCATCCCCAGGATCAGTCTTTATGATGAGACAACCTGTTGAAGACTCCAGATTGCCTAGTATGCTCCTGTCCTGTCCTCATTGAAAAAAGCCCTGTCTGGCATTGAGACTTAGCTCACAAAGAAGAGTTATGCAGGAAAGGTGGTTTTTTGCACTCCTCCTCCTCCCTTGTCAAAAGAAAAGGGGATACCTTTCGTATTTGACTGGAGAAGCTCCTTTTTTTTTTGGGAGTTTTGCCTCCTCCCTTGGGGACTTCCCAAGCCTGATTGATTTGGCAAGGAGGTGGGCCCTTTCATCCACCAAGATCTTGTTCACTTCCTCAGAGCTGGATCACCTTGTACATGACTTTTTTTAAGTTTTTGAAATCTTCAGTTTTCTTGAGTGGACCATAGGTGCACTAGCCAAGAAGATTGAAAGTTGTGCTTCCCTTCAACCCAACGTTGCTTCGGATTGGTTAGGCGTTTTGTCATACGCCGATAAAGCAATCAGAGACTGCTTGCAAGAGTTAGCAGCACTGGTTACTGCTGGGATCCTTAAGAAGAGAGAACAATGGTGCTCGTTCACCTCGAAATGGGTAACACCTTTACAGAGATCACCCCTTCTGTTCTCACCCTTGGATCGTAGTAGTCTTTTTCCTCAAGCTGCCATTGAGCATGTAACAGCGGAACTCCAGAAGACTACCCAGAATTGTTCTAGCCACTTCTTCTAAGAAGACCAAGGAAACAGTTCGTCCTCCTTTGACTTCATTCTCTTCAAGAACGGTCCCCCCTCTGCAACAGCATCCTTTTTGGGGAGGCGGAGGCAAGTTCCAGTCATGACCTCGAACTAAGACCAACCAAGACCTCTTCTTGTAAGTGAGGATCAAGTCCTCCATGCTACAGTGGGAGCTAGGCTGCAGCATTTTTGGACCAAATGGGCAGAAAAGAAGGCCGAACCATGGGTTCTGCAAGTCATCAAAGAACGGTATTTCATCCCCTTCAAGGAAAAACTCCCGTTAGTTTCCTCTCCCTTCAACTTGGGAGCTCACTCCAAAGACTCAGAGACATTTACTGCCTTATCAAAACAGGCTGATTTTCTTCTCAGAAGGGGACAGTGGAGATAGTAGATGTCAATATAAGGGTTTTACAAGCGTCCATTTCTAGTCACCAAATCATTGGGGGTTTGGAGACCCATCCTGGACGTCAACGCCCTGAATTTCTTCATAAAGACCAGGAAATTCAAGATGGAAACCAACCATTCAGTCCCTGTCAGCCATTCATCAAGGGGATTGGATGGCGACTATAGATATGCAGGACGCCTACTTCCATATCCCCATACATCAAGAATCCAGGAAATATAAGTTTGTTCATGCCACTTACCTGACAGATATATATATAGCTGTATTTTCTGAAGTCCGACAGAATTTCAAAACTCGCGGCACACGCAGTGGGCGGCAGGTGGTAGTACCATTCCCGCCGCTGGGAGGCGGAATATCAGGAACCATTCCCATTTCTTTTTATTCATTATTTTTTACGGTCGCCGGTCGGTAAAACAACTTGTTTACAGACCTCTGCTCAGGATTTTTTGGAATTTGACTCACTTTTAAGTATCTGATTGGTTTTTTGGTATTGAATTGGATTGTTGAATTGGCATGCGCGATAGTGGACCGTTTTTTGATTTTGGATTGATTTTCTATATAAGATATGTCTGGATCAAGTGCTGTGAGTTTCAGAGTGTGTGTGAGGGCTGATTGTAAGGTGAGGCTACCGAAAGCATCGGTAGACCCACCCCCACACATATGTATGAGTTTGTAGGGGCATAATTGTTTGATTGATAATCGGTGCAATGAATGTGAGAGATTGACCGATTATGATTGAGAGTTATATGAGTCCTATCGCCTTAAATTGGAGCGCGATAGGATCAGGAGGTCTTCCTCCAGGAGTCTTACCAAAGGTAAAGGCTAACCATCTCTCCTACATTAACACCTGTAGAGTTTGCAACCCCTAAACCTGTGTTGCCTTCGGGCTCTGATTCTGTGTCGGGAGAAGCGAATGCTCTCTCTCTGATTTTGGAGTCCTCTTCGCACTCTGGAGAACCCCAAAGTGAAAGCCTTAGAAACTGGCTCGGTGCAAGTGGTGTTTTGATCGGGGTGCCCCTAGTGTTGGTGTGGAGGGGCGTCAGATCGGCCCCATAATGCCTCTAGGCCTAGACCTCTATCAGACTCCCAAGACTCAGGGAGTAGGGTATGTCGAAAGCCGCAAGAGGGTTACGGGGGCTTCCCACCGATCTGGCGTCCCTTCGGCAGACCTTGTAGCAAAGTCCCCAGGCTGCCAAGGAGCGCGCACGAGCGCGCGTCCTGAAAGAGTGCTTTTCGTCCTCCGAAGCGTCCTCCTCCCCGCGCAAGGGGTGGAGCGCTCGGAGAGACTCTCGTCCTCTGAAAAGGACGTTTCGTGCGGAGGACGCTTCACGTCCTCTTTCGCCACTTTCGTCGGAGGATGCGTATGACGCTTTTCCGCCTCAGAAAAGGGGTAAGATCTCCTCCGATGAGGACGCTGGGTTGCGTGCACAGGCGCGTATACCTGAGAAGCAGGTAGCTGTACCTGTGAGAAGGAAGGAGGCGTCCCCTCGCGCCCTCGTCTTCTCGCAGGATCAGTCCTGCTTTCTCTGTTCGTTCTTCCCCAACGAAGAACATTCTTTTGTCCCTTCAGGACCAGCTATCGACGCTTATGGCTCAGGAGGACCTCGCCCAGCAGCAGTCGAGCCTAAGCGGAGGAAGGACCTTAGACTGCCGGTCAAGAGGACGAAGCAGTCTCCTTCTCCCTCACCTACTTATCTCGTTCGCCGATCGCTTCTCCTTCGGCGATTCGCCGATCTCGTTCGTCCTCTAGAAGGACGTTACGTCAGGGGGGGGGGGAACGCTTTTGAGGAGGACGCTCTGCACGACGTTCGACAGGACGCTCGTCAGGAAACGCGAGGCAGGACGCTAGGCGGACCTCGGCATGACGGCTTGGCAGGACCGTTCGGCAGGCGTTCTGCAAGTACTCTTCGGTCAGGACGCTTCGGTCAGGACGCTGGGTTGCAGGACGCTAGGCAGGACGTTCGTCAGTGACGCTCGGCGCTAGCATTGGACGGCTCGCCAGGACGCTACTCGGCAGGAACGCTTGGCAGAAGCTCGCCAGGACGTTAGGGCTCTTTTCAAGACGCTTTTGGGGGATTCGACCAAGAAGTCGTACCCCACAGACGCTAGTTTACGCGCACAGGCAGTATTCCAGCGAAAAGGTCTTCCCTTTCGTTTGAGAAACGTAAGGACGCTTCTCTGGCAAGTGAGACTGCCGCGGATGGCGCTAAGGGACGCTCGTCCTCGTCAGGACGCTCTACCTTCATCAAGTAGTAAGCGTCATAGAGAAGACAGCCGAAATAAGGCTGCCTCTAGCAAGGATAGGGGTCCTTTGATCAAGCCAAGACCCGACATTAGGACGCCCTCGTCAATCCGGACAGACGGTCTCCTCTTCCGTTTAGAGAAGAAGGAGAGCTGAGTAGTTCGGCTGACTCGGTTGAAGAGGAACCTTCTGCGGCCCCTTCAATCTCGGACTATAAAGTCCTCGTGCGGCTCTTGCGTTCTTCTTTCGAAGACAAGTTTCAGCCCGCAGCTCCCAAGTCTCCTCCTTCGCAGTTTTCTTAATCTAAAACTGGAAAAACCCCGGAGTTTGTAGAGATGAAAACTTCTCTCTCCACGAAACTGCCTTTAAGAAACTCCAAGATTGGATGATACGAAGGAGAGATCAAGGCAAGACGACCTTCGCCTTGCCGCCAGCTAGACTTAGCGGAAAAGGGGGCATTTGGTATAGAACCAAAGATGAAGTAGGAGTTCGTATCCCTTCTTCGGCTCAAGGAGATTTCTCCAGCCTAGTGGATTCGCAGAGGAGGTCTCTTTTACCCACTCTGCTAAAGTAACCTGGACCTCTACGGAGACTGACCATCATTGAAGGGTCTGCTCAGGACGCTGGAAGTGTTCAACTTCCTTGACTGGTGTTTGGGAGTTCTGGATCTGCAAGCGAGAAGCCCAGAATCTCTCAGTCTGGGGGAGCTGTCCCGAGTGCTTGTTAGCATGTATGGACAAAGCCGTCAGGGATGGTTCGGAGGAGATCGTATCTCATTTTGGAACGGCTTTATTGAAAAAGAGAGCTTTGCTGTGGCAACTTCACAGCTCGTTCGGTAACTCCAGCTCAGAAAGCGGATTTGCTGTTTTTCGCCTCTTTCGAACCATCTCTTCCCCCAGACTTTAGTAAAGGACCTGATGAACAGTTTGCAAGAGAAGGCAACTCAGGACCTTTTTGGGCCCCAGTCTACAAGACGGTCAGCCGTACCTTCAACCTCTTCAGCTGCGGTTCGACCGCCGAAGAAAGTTAAGCCCTTTCGTGGGGCTCCCCCCTCGAGAGCAGCTCCTCGAGGGAGAGGGTTTTCACGAGGAAGAGCTTCCTTTAAGCCAAAGCCTTCCAAGTGAGAAGCATGTCCTTCAGACACCAGTCGGAGCCAGACTGAAGTTTTTTGCGGGAGCGTGGAGAGAGAGAGAGACACGGACTCTTGGTCCCTCAAGATCGTGGAGCAGGGGTACAAGATCCCTTTTTAGTGATCTTCCTCCTCTTTCTACGACTCCCAGAGACCTTTCTCCTATCCTATCAGGGAGAAAAGAAGAAAGTATTATTCGATCTCCTTCAGCAGATGATCGACAAAAGAGCGGTGGAACAAGTCGCGGACCTGGGGTCCCCAGGTTTTTACAACAGGATCTTCCTAGTACCGAAGCAGTCGTCAGGTTGGCGTCCAGTTCTAGATGTAAGCAGGCTCAATCTTTTCGTGGAAAAGACCAAATTCACGATGGAGACGCCTCATTCTGTTCTGGGAGCCTTGAGACCGGGCGACTGGATGGTGTCCTTAGACTTGCAGGACGCGTACTTCACATCCCGATCCACCCTCTTTCAAGAAAGTATCTAAGGTTTGTCTTAGACAAAAAAGTGTGGCAGTTCAGAGCTATGTGTTTCGGACTGACCACGGTTCCAATGGTGTTCACTGTAGTAATGAAGAACGTAGCGAGGTGGCTACACTCTTCGGGAATAAGAGTTTCCCTGTACCTCGACGACTGGCTGATCAGAGCGTCGTCGAGAGAGAAGTGTCTGAAGGACTTGCAGTTCACTTTAGCCCTAGCGAAGTCCCTGGGACTTCTGGTCAACCTCGAAAAGTCGCATCTGACCCCAACACAGTCCATCGTGTATCTGGGGATTCAGATGGATTTCAGTGGCTTTTCGAGCGTTTCTGTCCCAGGAACGTCAGCGGCTAGGCTTAGAAAAGATCTCAGCCTTTCTAAGGAAAGAGACTTGCTCGGCGAGGGGATGGATGAGTCTGCTGGGGACCATTTCCTTGCTAGAAAGGTTTGTTTCCTTGGGAAGACTGCACATCAGGCCTCTCCAATTTTTTCCTTGCGGACGAGTGGAAGGCCAAGGACGATCTCAATGCCATATTGAGAATATCGCTTCCGATCAAGAACCATCTAAGATGGTGGTTGGGACCCTCAGAAGCTTCAGGAGGGCGTGTCCCTAAGTCTTCTGAGCCCCGACCTAGTGTTGTTCTCCGACGCTTCCATCACGGGCTGGGGAGCAACACTAGGAGGGAAGGAAGTGTCAGGCTCCTGGAGAGGGGAACAGGTAGCCTGGCATATAAATGTCAAAGAACTGCAGCAGTATTTCTGTCCCTGCAGTTCTTCGAAAGGAGTTTGGAGAACAAGATTGTTCAGATAAACTCGGACAATACCACAGCACTCGCTTATTTAAAAAATCAGGGAGGAACACACTCCAGAACGTTGTTTTCCCTAGCGAGAGAGATTCTGCTGTGGGCAAAGAGAAGAAATGTGACTATCCTGTCGAGATTCATTGCAGGAGTGCAAAACGTCAGGGCAGATCATCTCAGTCGTCGGGAACAAGTCCTACCGACGGAATGGACCTTGAACGAAGACGTTTGTCGAGACCTTTGGACGTTGTGGGGACGTCCACTGGTCGACTTATTCGCGACGTCAAGGACCAAGAGACTTCCTCTTTACTGCTCCCCGGTCCTGGATCCAGAAGCAATCGCGGTAGACGCTTTGCTTTGGAATTGGACGGGTCTAGACTTGTACGCCTTCCCACCATTCAAGATTTTGGGGTAAGTCATGAGGAAGTTTGCGGCCTCAGAAGGGACGAGGTTAACCCTGATCGCTCCGATGTGGCCAGCGAGAGAATGGTTCACAGAGGTCATGTCTTTCCTTGTAGACTTTCCAAGGACATTGCCCTGGAGGAAAGATCTACTCAAACAGCCCCACTTCGAAAGGTTTCACCAAAACCTCTCCGCTCTGGGTCTGACTGCGTTCAGACTATCGAAAAGTTGGCCAGAGCGAGAGGTTTTTCGAAAGCAGCTGCGAGAGCAATCTCACATGCAAGACGTGCTTCCACAAGAGCTGTTTACCAATCGAAGTGGGCTTCCTTCAGGCATGGTGTAAAAAGGAGGGAGTTTCCTCTTCCTCGACCTCTGTGAACCAAATAGGCTGATTTTCTGCTCTTCCTCAGGAATGTGCAGAAATTAGCGGTCCCTACCATCAAGGGATATAAAAGCATGTTGTCAGCGGTTTTTAGGCACAGAGGCCTTGACCTGTCTGACAACAAGGACATTCATGACCTTTTTAAAAGTCTTTCGAGACCTCGAAGGTTCCTCAAATGAGACCTCCATCATGGAACCTTGACGTAGTCCTTAAATTCCTTATGTCAAGCCCTTTCGAACCGCTTCAGGCAGCGTCTCTTCGAAACCTGACAAGGAAGGCTCTTTTCCTAACTTCTCTTGCGACGGCTAAGAGAGTTAGTGAAATTCAAGCGTTTAGCAAGTTAATGGGATTCAAAGGAGACAATGCTGTCTGCTCGTTGAACCCAAACTTTCTTGGCGAAGAATGAAAATCCTTCGAACCCTTGGCCGAAGACTTTCGAGATCAAGGGTATGTCAAGTCTGGTGGGCCAAGAACCAGAGAGAGTTCTGTGCCCGGTCAGGGCTCTCAAGTTCTACGTGCATAGAACGAAAGAGGTAAGAGGTCCCTCAGGTAATCTCTGGTGCTCTGTGAAGAGACCAGAGTTACCTTTATCGAAGAATGCTGTTGCTTTCTTTCTAAGGGACATCATTCAGGAGGCTCATTCATCTTTCCAGAAGACTGATTTGAGCCTCTTACGAGTGAAAGCGCACGAAGTTCGAGCCGTCGCTACCTCTCTTGCCTTCCAAAAGAACATGTCAATCAAGGACATCCTTGATTGCACCTTTTGGAGGAGTAACTCCGTCTTCGCCTCACATTACCTAAGGGATGTGAGAACGATTTATGACGATTGTAATGCACTGGGGCCATACGTTTCTGCGGACACAGTATTGGGGTCCGGAAGTAGCTCTTTCCCTATCCCTTAGTTAGGATTAGGTTAGTTTGTTGTTGTGTTTTTAGGTTGTGGTGAGTCTTATGTGAAGATCTCCCATCCTTTAGTTAGTTTTAAGGGGTTTTTTGTGAATAGTTGGTCAGGTGGTGGTCAGTTGCTTCGTTGCCCTCATTTGTATGGCCTCGATGGTCTTGTCACGTTGAGGTCTCGTACCCGTTGACAGATCATCCAGAGCGCACCAGCACTACAGGTCTCCACCTGGCTGGCAACTCTGATTTAAGCAAAAGCAGCCTTACGTGACAGTAATCACATAGTCTACTTTGCAAACAGGTGAGGAACCAAGATGTATATCATCTACTTAATTTAAGTTTCCTAAAAAATCCTATTCTGTCTCTTCCCACCATCCGAAGGTGGGATTCAGCTATATATATATCTGTCAGGTAAGTGGCATGAACAAAATGTTATTGTTATTATACAATTAAGTTTGTTCATACTTACCTGGCAGATATATATATAGCTGTATTTTCTGAAGTCCGACAGAATTTCAAAACTCGCGGCACACGCAGTGGGCTGCCAGGTGGTAGTACCCATTCCCGCCGCTGGGAGGCGGATATCAGGAACCATTCCCATTTTCTATTCATATTTTATTAATGCCTCTGTCTCCTGAGGGGAGGAGGGCGGGCACTTTAATTATATATATCTGCCAGGTAAGTATGAACAAACTTAATTGTATAATAACAATAACATGTTTACGTTCCAGGACAAGGTCTTCCAATTTCGTGCTCTGTGTTTTGGCCTGTCAGCTCCTCCCTAAGTTTTTACCAGTCCTTACCATGCTGGCAAAGTGGCTGCACCTAGTAGGGATCAACGTTTGTCTGTATCTAGACAACTGGGTCCTTCGCTCCCCATTGAGGTCAAAATGCATGGATGGCATTCAAGAGACTTTAGTTGGACCAGAATCTGGGTCTCCTGATCAATGAATCCAAGTCCCAACTCAGTTGATTCTATATTTGGGAGTGAGATAGAATCTCAGAGTTTTCGGGCTTTTCCGTCTGACAAGACGGAAAAGTTCCTGTCTCACCTATCGTGTACTGCAACAAGTAGATGAGCCTTCTAGGGACCCTTTTGTCCATAGAAAAATTTGTGCCCTTGGGAAGGCTGCATATGAGACCACTTCAGTTATTCCTCAAGGCCCTTTGTGTTCCTGATCACTCAGGAAATCAAAGAGAACCTCAAGTGGTGGCTCATAGAAGGAAGGTTTGCAGAGGGGAAGTCTCTGTTCTCTCTGAATCCCTACCACACACTATACTCAGACGCGTCTGATCTGGGTTGGGCCGCCATCCTGGAGAATGTAGAAGTTTCGGGGATGTGGTCCAGTTCGGAGAAGAACTTACACATAAACATGAGGGAACTCAAGGAAGTTCATTTGGCCCTTCAACACTTTGCTACAGCAGTCCACAACTCCACAGTCATCATTCATTCGGACAATGCGACGGTGCTGGCTTATATAAAGAACCAAGGAGGGACACTCGTTCTCCCTGTTCAAGGCAGCCAGGGATCTTCTCCTTTGGGCTCACGACAATCACACCCAAATTGTCACCAGGTTTATGTGGGAAAAAAATGTCATTGCGGACCAATTAAGTAGTTGCAATCAGGTACTATTGACGGAGTGGACACTCAATCCACAAGTGTGCACCAATTTATGGAGGCAGTGGGGGAAACCATCAGTAGATCTGTTTGCAATGACAAGGGATCATTGACTTCCCCTATATTGTTCGCCAGCCCAGTATCCTCTCACATGGGCAAGGGATGCTATGATCCAGGACTGGTCGAATCTCGATGTTAACGTATTCCCACCCTTCAGTATGAAGAGGGATGTAATAATAAATTCAGGTCACACAGCAACCTCTCTCTGACATTAGTGGCCTCCTTTTGGCCACAAAAAGATTAGTTCCCAGATCTCCTCAACCTCCTTGTGGACTTCCCAAGACTTCTATCCACTCTTACTATGACAGACTTCAGACTGTCAGGAAGCTTGTCAGAGCAAAAAGCTTTTCAAGACCAGATGCAGAGGCAATAGTTAAGTGAAGGTGCCAATCTTCCACTAACATTTATCAGGTCAAGTGATCTGTCTTTTGCAGCTGGTGTGGAAGACATGATATCTCATCTTCTACCACTGTAGCCCAAATAGCATACTTTCTGCTATTTTTAAGAACTTTTTGACAGTTAACTGCAGACATGAGATCAAAGTGTATAGGGCCGTGTTTAGACACGGGACTGGATTTGTCATCAAATGAAGACCTCAGCGGTTTGATTAGATCTTTTAAGACAACCAAGAGGGAGAAGGTTTTATTGTCTGAAATCTTAATGTTGTTCTGAAATGGATTTCAGGTCCTCTATTCAAACCCATTCAATCTTCTAACCTGAGGGATCTAACAAGGAAGACACACTTTTTGGTGTTTAGCTACAGCTAAAAGGGTGAGTGAGATTCAAGCCCTACATAAAGATGTGGGTTTTCACAAGGGGACACAGTGTGTTCATTCATTTTTGGGTTGTCTTGCAAAAAATGAAACTAGTACACCTAATCCTTGGCCTCACTCCTTTAAGATTAAATCACTGACTGACATCCTCGGTCCTGTGGATCAAGAAAGGACTTTGTGCCCCGTAAGAGCATTGAAATTTTACTTGGAAAGAACTAAGGCAATCCGAGGCCACTCCCCTAACCTTTGGTGCTTGGTCAAGGACCCATCGTGTTTTATGTCTAAAAATGCCTTGACTTTTTTTCTGAGAAATTTCTGAATCTCACTCAAAGGTTTTAGAAGATTTTCCTATTTTTAAGGCCCATGAAGTGCAGGCAGTGGCCACTTCCATGATTTTCAGGTCTTATTTTGATTGTACAAGCTACATTCTGGAGATGTAAATCTGTATTTTCGAATTTTTATGTACATGACATCAAGATAGTTTATAATAATTGTAGTGCTTTAAAACCCAGTTTATGGTAATTGTAGTGCTTTAAAACCCTTATATATAGTTGGCGTGGTACTGGGAAACAAAGGGTAGGAGAATACGTATATGTATCTATTCTCTTATTTTAACTTTCCTTGACAGTGGTCGTTGAGTTTTGGGAAGCTTAAGGTTACTGTGGACTTGGAGTACCCAGCAATCTTGTTGGTTATAGATGGGTAATGGTGATTGTTTTTGTTGGTGTTCATGTAACTGGTTTTTCTGGTCATTTTGTGTTATTGCCCAGGGCAAGGGCTTGTGTTTTGGTAGCTTTGGCAATCATAGGAGTATTCCTTGACTGCAGAGCATCCCACTGAATTAGAGGCGACACCTGGCTTTACTGCCATGTCTCTAAAGGTTGAGGCAGGCTCAGACCAGAGGCAGTATCTTCCTGCTGGAGCTCTCTCACCAGGTAGGTTACATCAGGCATTTTATTAATGCTAGCTAAGCTACTACAAATTCATCCCTTTCACTGAGTGTTTTTGGAGTAGTATATTCCCACCTCCGGTCAGTTTAGGATTCAGTTATGTATTTACTTTAAAAAATTAGTTTCTCTATATGCTTACCAAATAATTACATGAACGGAGCCCGCCCTCCTCCCCTCTTATGGACATAAGGTAAAAACCAAATGATGGTCTTAGCTGTGTTGTACCTGTGCTTCTCCAGAAGTATAGGTACTTAATTGGTAAGTGTATACAAAATCTATTTTTACTGTAGAAATGTCATTGTTATTATAAAATTATTTTATATTTAGATTTTTATTATGTTTTATTTGTGTTTAACTTGGTGTATATGTAAACCTGTGTAAATGTATTTAATGTGAGTAGCTGTGTAAATGAATATGTAGGAATGTATAAACTGTTTTAAATTTCACTTTTATTTTTCTCAGCCTGAAGACCATGACACCCATTCTTCTTAGATTGAAACCTCTTGGTCTTATTTCTAAGCCTATGGCCAAAATCCCATATCCCATTCCATTCCATTCCATTATGAGAATCCAGCTAACTGTCAACTTGTAGAGTTAATGTTTAGATGTACAAGTTTGTTCATGACAGTCAAGGTGGTTGTATTAGATCAGAGTTAGTCAGGTACAGAAAGGAAATACACTTTTGTCACAATGAGATGATGTAGCCAGTAACTTTGCAGGTGGTAATAAGTTAAAATGAAGTGGAAGATAATGAGTCCCGGACATCTTTTAACAACAGGTAAATACACTTAAGAGATAACTCCAAATGTAATTTAAAAGTAACAGAGGTTGAAGTAATCTGACCTTTTGCATTTGTTTTCCATTACCCTGTGGGGATGAATAGTCTGGGGTATCACTCCTATAGTCTCTGATCGTCCACAAATAAAGGATAGTATCTCTCACTGCATGAAGCAAGAGGTCTTTTTCATCGTTACTGATGGTGAGGAAGACTGGAAGTGCCGCAGCTACTAGTTTCAGTCTTTGCTTGGAATCCTGGATCAAAAAACATTCTTACCGATAACCAACGTGGTTTATGTGTGTATGTTTGAGGCTCGCCAAGACGGTGCTTTAGTTACCATCCCAGTCACTGGATGAGCCTTTTCATTGTCATTTGAGAACCTAGCTTGTGCCCACAAAGGTTATAGACGTGGAAGAGGATAAATCTGTAAAACATTGTGATGCAAATGAACTGCAGCTTGTAGACTATTGAAGATCATTAGGCTTCTACTCCAAGGTCACAGAACTCAAACCGGTGTGTACAAAATATTTTTATGGTAATCAGGTTCAAGAGTCCATTAAGTAACAAAATGCAGTAAATTGGGTTACATTAAGTTAGTGTGAACATGTGGAACTTAGTCAGTATATATGATGAAGATATGCCAAGGAACTGAGTCAGTATGTATGATGAAGATATGCCAAGGAACTGAAGCATTCTAATTTAATTAATCGGTAAAATAGCTTAAGAAAGACAATTATGCTTTAATGCAGCATGAGGCAAAGAAGCTTTCACTGGAAACTCAAAAAGACTACAGCGCTGCCTCATTTTGCCAACATGGCATGAGATGACTAATTGTAATGTCTAAGATGACTCAGTTTCACACATGACATAATTTTTATACTCTTGTGAGTCAGGTTATGCTTAATTAGTCATTCAGTCAATCATGCAAACAGTACTCATGTTCAGGAATAGAATATAATTAAAAGAAATATGTTTTGTAAGTGTTCTGTAGTATACCAAGAGAGGGAAGATTTATCAAGGATGTTTAACCTTCCTATAATAGTACTCATTTTCAGCAATTGTGTGAGGAATATTGTGTTTACATACATACATAATTTTTCTCATAACCATCCCATTTTTTTGAAGAATGAATAAATTTGATATGAAAAGATTTTTCTATTTTCCTTTCAGGTTTCTTGATATATCTCAAGCCAACAAAAAGTATGGGATGTTTGAGTCACCGGATACAGTCTTGGCAGATTTAGTGTCAAGCTTACCCAACTTAAATGGTCTTGATATCTCAGGCACAAATTTAGCTGGAGATGGAACGTTTGATGAGTACAGAGATTGCGATGATGTGAGTATCATGACAATGGATGATTTTTTTCTTTTTTTTTAGGGGGGTGTGTGGGCAAAGTTATATAAATGCATTCAGAGAGCTTCTCATCATAATTCGTCACTTTCAAGTTTTTATGTCTGCTTTTCCTTTCGTGGGATTAGACATGGAATAAGTTTTCTCCACTCTTTTCTTTCTTACACACTTTGTGTCTAAATTCTTGTCTGCCATAGGTTTTCATGTGACCTCTTTTTACAATTTCTACTTGAGCGTTCCCACTGGTTTTTGCCCTGCTTCTTCTATACTTACTGCTTTTCTCTCAATTCCTCTTCTTCCCTCTTTTATCATAGTCCAAACCATCTCTCTTAACTAGTATTAAAATCACAAAAACTCTGTTACATCATCATTTGTAATATAAATTTGCCTTTAATTATTCAAATTTTTTTAAAAACTCCATTTTGTTTGTCAACACCTGTGTCTCATGGTTAAAGTAGATAGGCAGTCCCTGGTTATCGGGGGGGTTCCATTTTTGGTGGGGTGCTGATGAGTGAAAACCCCCATTTACCGAAACACGTTGATTTATGACCCTTATGGCGCAAAGCTTCAGTTGATGGTGTGTCTGTTATGTATATAATGGTGCATTATGGCATTATCAGCATCTTACGGCACCGATAACCGAAACTTGGCCCGTTAAGGCCTGCCATAAAACCGGATCGCCATTAACCGAGTCTGTCATTAACCGGGGACCGCATATACAGGCCTTATGCATATGCAAGTTTATCCTGTTTATTAACCCTTAAACACCGAAGCAGTATTTTAAAAATCGTCTCCCGCATGCTGGCGGCAATCGTGAGTGAGCGCCGAAGCGGAAATTTTTTTTTTTGTTTTAAATCACAGCACGCTTAGTTTTCAAGATTAAGAGTTCATTTTTGGCTCCTTCTTTTGTCATTGCCTGAAGGTTAGTATGCAACCATCAGAAATGAAAAAAATATCATTATCACATATAAATATTGGGATATATGACAGTGGAAAAAATTTAATATATATGTAATTGTATACACATCGCGCTGAAAGGAAAACGGTTAAAGCTAACGAGTTAATTTTTTTCGTTGTATCGTACACTAAATTGCGATCATTTTGGTATATAACACATTGTAAAATGATCAAGGCAACACAGAGAAAATATTATCACAAAATGATGCATGAATTCATAATGCGTGGACATAAAAAAAAGATGTTTTCAAAAATTCACCATAAATCGAAATATTGTGCTAGAGACTTTCCGTTTGTTGCAAAATGAAGGTAATTGATTGAATATTACTAGACTGTAAGTGTTGTAGCTTACAATTGCAGTTTTCGACCAATTCGGTCGAGTTAAAGTTGACCGAAGGACTAATTTTTCTATTTATCGTTATTTATATGAAAATATTTCAAAACTGATAAAAGCTACAACCATGGATTGTTTTTTGTATTTTACATGAAATTGCGCACATTTTCATATACTATAAATAAAACTTTATGTAACGGCTAATTTAAAATGGTGCAAACATTACGACAATCGGACGAAAAAATTTATGATTTTTTCAGTTACCGTGCGGACGTAAGGAAAAAGTTTATTTCATAAATTCACCATAAATTGAAATATTGTGTTAGAGACTTCCAATTTGTTGCAAAATAAAGGTAAATATTTGAATATTACTAGAATGTAATAGTTTTAGCTTACAATTGCGTTTTTTTACCATTTCGGTCTAGTCAAAGTTGACCGAAGGTTGAAATTTTGGCACATCATTATTTATATGAAAATATTTCAAAACTGATAAAAGCTACAACCATGGGTTGTTTATTGTTGTATTCTACATGAAATTGTGCACATTTTCATATAAAACTTCATGTAATGGCTAATTTAAAATGGTGCAAACATTACGACAATCGGACAAAAACATTTCTGATTTTTTTCGGAAGAGTTACCGCACGGACGTAAGGAAAATGTTTTTTTTTTTTTTCATAAATTCACCATAAATCGAAATATTGTGCTAGAGACTTCCAATTTGTTGCAAAATAAAGGTAAATATTTGAATATTACTACAATGTAAGAGTTTTAGCTTACAATTAAATTTTTTTACCATTTCGGTCGAGTCAAAATTGACCGAAGGTTGAAATTTTGGCACTTGTCATTATTTATATGAAAATATTTCAGAACTGATAAAAGCTACAACCATGGGTTGTTTTTTGTTTTATTCTACATGAAATTGCGCACATTTCCATATATAAAACTATGTAACGGCTAATTTAAAATGGTGCAAACATTACGACAATCGGACGAAAAAAATTTATGATTTTTTCGGAAGAGTTACCGCGCGGACATAAGGAAAAAGTTTTTTCATAAATTCACCATAAATCAAAATATTGTGCCAGAGACTTCCAATTTGTTGCAAAAGGAAGGTAAATGATTGAATATTACTAGAATATAAGTTTTAGCTTATAATTGTGTTTTTCGACCATTTCGGTCGAGTCTAAGTTGACTGAAGGTTGAAATTTTGACACTTATCGTTATTTATATGAAAATATTTCAAAACTGATAAAAGCTACAACCATGAGTTGTTTTTTTGTTGTATTCTACATGAAATTGTGCACATTTTCATTTATAATATTCCATGTAACGGCTAATATGAAATGGTGCAAAATTATGTCAAAGTGACGAAATAATTTCTGAGATGTGTCGCTGATGCTTTTTAGTGCGAGGAGAAAGAAATTTGTACTTGCGCGCCTGCGTAACGATTGTAAACAAAATAACGCCTTGATCCGTGAACTATTTTTCTGCAAATTTAAAAAAAAATTTTATATCGATGTAATATATACGTCCAATCGGCACCCAACAGACAATTTATATCGATGTTTAATACGTCCAATTGGCGTTAAAGGGTTAATGTAATGTGTACTTTTATTTGATGGTAATCCAGCAGCCTCTCAACATCATTAAGGTTATTGCTGCTCTTTCTCACTGCTTTATGGTCCAGTATGTGCTGAAGAAATATTCAGCCTCTTCTACATCTTGCCCTTCTTTTATGACATGACACTTTAAGGTGCTCCACCTGTCTTTTTACCCCATTGAAAATCTTTTATTCTATGTTCAGTGTATATTTTTGCCTCCTGAGCATCTCTTGCACACCATCTGCTATATTTGGTATAAACCCATTACTGAGCTCACCTTGACACCTTTCTCACATCGTCAGTGTGGCCACTTTCCTGGCTATTTTTTCCTTCGCTCCTTTTCCAATCATTTCAAGTTTATGTGTTGATTTTCACACCTCTCCTCTCCACCCCACTCTTCCACCTTTTAAACATTTGCAACAAATTCTTCCTCAGATTCTGATGTTTAAACTAGGCCATCTACATCTAGCAGCTTCTTTGGGCTTTGCTTTGTAGCCTCCTCTATTATTATGACAAATTGCAATGGCTCAAGATCAACATCAGTGCTTGTCTCAAGTTTTCCTGATACACTTTAACTCAAGATTGTTTTTTATGGCACTGTAACATAACTAGCTCATGGATTGTTTATGATACTGTAACATAATTAGTTCATTGAGTCTTTCTGGTACCCATTACCTCTTTAATGTGCATCAATTAGCTTGTATATTGCCCATTATTTGCTTGATATATTGATTCTTTAAGGGAATATTTTTTTTAACATAATGCTTTGTGCAACTCCTTTTAAATGATACAAAGATTGCTAAGACATCACTTTTACCCTTATCTGCATTAATTTCTGCCTTTTACTGTTTGTCCATTCCCTTTGGCCTCATCTGACCTACCATTGTAAAATTCTTTTATTTTGTCTTGCTGTCATTACACCTTTCATGTGGTAATTAATCCTTTTGACAAGCCTTCTGAGAGTCAAGATATTGTGCTTAGTGGTCTTGTCACACTTCA
The DNA here is from genome assembly GCF_015104395.2 of Macrobrachium nipponense. NCBI lineage: Eukaryota > Metazoa > Arthropoda > Malacostraca > Decapoda > Palaemonidae > Macrobrachium > Macrobrachium nipponense. The sequence goes on from NC_087219.1 coordinate 19,273,885, forward strand.
TTACAGTTAAATGAATATTTCATGTAACTTACCAAGTAATTACATTGCTAATGTAATTAGCAGCTTAAATTTTGAATTCACAGGAGCACTTCTGCTGTTTTAGTATAGGTGATTAGCTTGCCTACTTTCGTGAAAAAATAGGTACAACACAGCTGAAGAGCTCAATTCGTTTCTGCCAGTTAACCCTTTAACGCCGACTGGACGTATTTTACGTCGACATACAAAAGTTTTTTTAAAAATTCGCGGAAAAATACTTTTATGCCTACCAGCCGAAAACTCTTGAATCACACGCCTTGGGGGATGCTGGGAGTTCACGGATCAAGGTGTTGTTTTGTTTATAATTGTTACGCAGGCGCGCAAGCGCGAATTTCTTTCTTGCCGCACTAAAAAGTATCTGTGACACATCTCTGAAATTATTTTGTCACTTTGACATAATTTTTGTACCATTTTAAATTAGCCGTTACATGGAGTATTATATATGAAAATGTGTGCATTTTATGTAGAATAGAACAAAAAAATACTCATGATTGTAGCTTTTATCAGTTTTGAGATATTTTCATATAAATAATGATAAGTGCCAAAATTTCAACCTTCGGTCAACTTTGACTCTACCGAAATGGTCGAAAAACGCAATTGTAAGCTAAAACGCTTATATTCTAGTAATATTCAATCATTTACCTTCATTTTGCAACAAATTGGAAGTCTCTAGCACAATATTTCGATTTATGGTGAATTTATGAAAAAAATAACATTTTCTTTACGTCTGCGCGGTAACTCTTCCGAAAAAATCATACGTGCGATTGTGGTAATGTTTGCACCATTTTAAATTAGCCGTTACATAAAGTTTTATATATGAAAATGTGCGCAATTTCATGCACAATACAACTAAAAAAACCCATGGTTGTAGCTTTTATCAATTTTGAAATATTTTCATATAAAAAATGATAAGTGACAAATTTTCAACCTTCGGTCAACTTTGACTCTACCGAAATGGTCGAAAAACGCAATTGTAAGCTAAAACGCTTATATTCTAGTAATATTCAATCATTTACCTTCATTTTGCAACAAATTGGAAGTCTCTAGAACAATATTTCGATTTATGGTGAATTTATGAAAAAAATAAAATTTTCTTTACGTCTGCGCGGTAACTCTTCCGAAAAAATCATACGTGCGATTGTGGTAATGTTTGCACCATTTTAAATTAGCCGTTACATAAAGTTTTATATATGAAAATGTGTGCAATTTCATGTTGAATGCAACAAAAATTAATTGAAGGTTGTAGCTTTTCTCATTTTTGAAATATTTGCATATAAATCACGATAAATAGAAAAAAACAAAAAAAAAACCACGTTCGGTCAACATTGACTCTACCGAAATGGTCGAAAAACACAATTGTAAGCTAAAACTCTTACAGTCTAGTAATATTCAGTCATTTATCTTCATCTTGAAACAAATTCGAAGTCTCTAGCACAATATTTCGATTTATGGTGAATTTAAAAAAAAAAAAAAAACTTTCCTTCCCTCCGCGTGTGGATTCTCCGCCACAAATCTCCGAAATGCGTACGTCCCATTCTCGGAATATTTGCTCCGTTTCATATTAGGCATTTCATAGAGTTTTATATATAAAAATGTGCGCAATTTCATGTAGAATAAAACTAAAAATATTTGAAGGTTGTAGCTTTTCTTATTTCCGAAATAATTCCATATAAAAAAAAATATATAAAAAAATTTGATATTTGGTCAACTTTAACTCATCAGATATGGTTGAAAACTGCATTTGTAAGCTAATACTCTTACAGTATAGTAATATTCAATCACTTGTCTTTATTTTGAAAGAAATTGGAAGTCTCTAGGACAATATTTAGATTTATGGTGAATTTTTGAAAAAAATATTTATGTCCGCGCGTTACGAATTCATGCATTATTTTGTGATAATATTTTCTCTGTGTTGCTTTTATCGTTTTATAATGTGTTATATACCAAAATGATCGCAATGTAGAGTACATTACAATGAAAAAAAAGTAACTTGTTACCTTTAACCGTTTTGCGCACAGCGCGATTTGAATACAATTATATATGAAATTTCGATTTTGCGCTATCATATATCGCATTATTTATATATGATAATGATAATTTTTTTTCATTTCTGATGGTTGCATACTAAACTTCAGCCAATGACAAAAAAAGGAGCCAAAAATGAACTCTTAATCTTGAAAACTAAGCACGCTGTGATTTTTTGAAAAAAAATATTTTTTCCGCTTCCGCGCTCACTCTGAAACACCTCCGGCACACGGGAGACATTTTTTTTTTTACCGCTTCGGCGTTTAAGGGTTAACGACTGAACTTCAGTTGCATGAGCAGCTTTATTTTGGAATTTTGTTGCCATATGGTTGTATTTACTCTCCATATTGGTGAAGTATTCTTTTATTTGGTAGCCTTCATCCTATTTGTAGATAGTTAAGGGTTTTTTGGATCTGTTTTTTCACTGATTAAGACATTATTCATAGGCAGCAAGGGCTGCAAGACTAGACTAACGAAAACCTCTTACGATTTGGATACCATCTGTATTAATTGTGGGGGACAGATTTGCACAACTGATTTTACTTGTAGTGAATGCAAGGACTAGGATCAGGGAGAATGGAAGATGTTAAAGGCTCATTTAGACAAGCCTGAGAGAGAGAATAGCAAGGCTGCTGCTAGAGCCAAAGCTAGGAATTTTGCTTTTTTAGAGTCTATTCCTAAGTCGGGTGTAGCCGATTTGCCTGTTTTATCTAATCCTTTAACTGCCTTTTCTCCCATAACCTGCCCTCCGACTGTTCCACCTACTCCTTTACCTGGCTCCCATGCTTCCCGACCCCAATTCCCATTGTCAGTTTGTAAGCCAGATTTGACCAGAGGTTTGGTCTCGTTGCAAATACTGTGGCCCAATTTGGGCCATCCATTAAGGCCCTCATGAACAGAGTTAGTGAAAAAGTGCAAGTGCAGTGTCAGTAGGGGAGGTGGCTGCTCATCCCGCCGACGCTCCTAGGCAAGGCTCATTGTGATACTCCCCTAAACCTGGGAGGAGGCATATAGGAAGTCCAAGGGAGATTGGTGGGTTCTGTCCATGGATAGTCTCCCCTCAGTTGAGCCTGTTGTCCATTCCCAGGCCTTGTTGGAAAGCCATCCAAAAGGATGTGCATCAAGTATCTTCTAATGCTTCGGATTCCAGTCCAGACAAGAGGTGCCGTTGGCACTTTCCTGACGAGTCACGGCCTTTGAAGAGGCATGTAACAGTGGCAGATTGCTCTTCTCCACTCCCCTGCAAGCGGTGTGGGACAGTCTGGAACGCTTTTCTCCAGAGTGCCCAGTTGAAGAGCACCAGCTTGTAGACTATTGAAGATCAATGGACTTCTACTCCAAGGTCACAGAAGTCAAGCCAGTGTGTATAAAATATTTTTATGGTAATCAGACTCAAGAGTCCATTAAGTAACAAAATGCAGTAAATTGAGTTCCTCTTGACTTTCACATAGGAGATACCACTTTTATACTGCTGGGGAAGGTCCTGCTTTGGGAGTTGCTGCCTCCTCCCAGGAGGACTTCTCAGGTTTTATTGATTTGTCTTGCAGATTGGCTTTTGCGTCAGCGAAAATCGTGTTCATGTCGATGGAGCTCGACCCTCTAGTGAAAATTTTTTTTAAAGTGTTTGAAGTGTTAACCTTTATAGATTGGACCTTAGGAACACTCAAAAAGAAGATTGAGGACTGTTGCAGTCTTGCAGGGCATTTATCTTCAGATTGGTTGGGTGTCCTTTCATGTGCGGACAAAGCCATTAGGGATGACTATGGAATTGGCTGCTTTGTTTTGCCGGAGATAGCCTCAGACCTCCAAAAAGAGTCCACCTAAGATCTCCTTGCTCAGTCAGCCAAATTTCCCAAAGATTCAGCCTTGTTTAGTACCAAAATGGTCTCCCCTCTCCAACAGCAGTCCCTTTTTGGCAGTAGAGCAAGGTTGCAGGCCAAGCCTCACTCAGATTTGCGTTCAGTCAAACCAACTAGAAGACTTGCACCAAACCTTCCGTTTGAAAATGAAAATCCGGTCTTCCATGTACCATTGGCAGCCAGGCTTTTCCATTTTTTGGAGAAATGGGAAGTCAGAGACGTAGAACAGTGGATTTTGAAGGTTCTGAGAGAGGGTTACTCCATCCCGTCCAGGGAGAATCCTCCCTTAGTGTCGACACCCATTGCATTAACAGCTACTTAGTGGGCTCAGTGTTCAGCCCGTTCGGAAGAGGTCTCTTCTGTTCTCAGAAAGAGAGCTGTAAAGGTGGTTGAGAATGTCACCACAGAAGGGACATAGTCCTTAATTGGCTTTTGGGCCCTCCTTTTGAGTCCCTTCACTCCATTTCTTGCAGTGATTTAACGAGGGAAATTCTCTTCTTATTGATTTGGCTACAACCGAAAAAGTCAGCGAGGTGCAGACCACAGATAAGAGAGTCGGATATTTTCAAGTAGACACAGTCTGCTCATTTACTCTTGAGTTTTCTAGCTAAGATCAAGGCTCCTTCCAAGGCCTGGCCCCATTCATTCATCATCAAGACTTTGATGAGAATATTTTTGGCCCAGAAGAAGAAGAGAGTATTTTGCCCTGTAACAACATTGAGGTATTACCTGAACAGGGCTAAGAGGATCAGAGGTCCCTCTTGTAATCACTGGTTCTCTGTAAAAAATAGAAAATCCTTCCCGACCACTTTCCAAGAATGCATTGTCATTCCTGTTGGCTTTTAAACATAATTTGTCTGTCTTTTGGAAATGTAACATAACCCTTAAACGCCTATTGGACGTATTTTACGTCGAGATAAATTGTCTGTTGGGTGCCGACTGGACGTAATTTACGCCGACATAGAAAAGTTTTTTTAAATTTGCGGAAAAATACTTATAGGCTTACCAGCTGAAAACTTTTGAATCACGCGCATTGGGGGATGCTGGGAGTTCACGGATCAAAGTGTTGTTTTGTTTACAATCGTTACGCAGGCGCACAAGCGCGAATTTCTTTCTTATCGCACTAAAAAGTATCAGTGACACATCTCAGAAATTATTTTGTCACTTTGACATAATTTTTGCACCATTTTTAATTAGCCGTTACATAGAGTATTACATATGAAAATGTGCTAAATTTCATGTACAATACAAAAAAAAAAAATACTCATAATTGTAGCTTTTATCAGTTTTGAAATATTTGCATATAAATTACGATGTGCCAAAATTTCAACCTTCGGTCAACTTTGACTCTACCGAAATGGTAAAAAAACGCAATTGTAAACTAAAACTCTTATATTCTAGTAATATTCAATCATTTACCTTCATTTTGCAACATATTGGAAGTCTCTAGCACAATATTTCGATTTGTGGTGAATTTATGAAAAAAACTTTTTTCTTATGTCTGCGCAGTAACTCTTCCGAAAAAATAATATGTGCGATTGTCGTAATGTTTGCACCATTTTTAATTAGCTGTTTCATAAAGTTTTATATATGGAAATGTGCACAATTTCATGCACAATACAACTAAAAACAACCCATGGTTGTAGCTTTTTATCAGTTTTGAAATATTTTCATATAAATAACGATAAGTGGAAAAATTTCAACCTTCGGTCAACTTTGACTCTACCAAAATGGTCGAAAAACACAAGTGTAAGCTAAAACTCTTATATTCTAGTAATATTCAATCATTTACCTTCATTTTGCAATAAATTGGAAGTCTCTAGCATAATATTTCGATTTATGGTGAATTTATGAAAAAAAAACATTTTCCTTACGTCCGCGCAGTAACTCTTCCGAAAAAATCATATGTGCGATTGTCGTAATGTTTGCACCATTTTCAATTAGCCGTTACATAAAGTTTTATGTATGAAAATGTGCGCAATTTCATGTAGAATACAACAAAAAATAATTGAAGGTTGTAGCTTTTCTCATTTTTGAAATATTTGCATATAAAAAAAATATAAAAAAAATTTGACATTCGGTCAACTTTAACTCGTCCGAAATGGTAGAAAACTGCAATTGTAAGCTAAAACTCTTACAGGATAGTAATATTCAATCATTTATCTTCATTTTGAAACAAATTGGAAGTCTCTAGAACAATATTTAGATTTATGGTGAATTTAAAAAAAAACATTTTTTTACGTCCGCGCATTACAAATTCATGCATCATTTTGTGATAATATTTTCTCTGTGTTGCTTTGATCGTTTTACAATGTGTTATATACCAAAATGATCCCAATTTAGTGTACAATACAACGAAAAAAAATTAACTCGTTAGCTTTAACTGTTTTGCTCACAGCGCGATTTGAATATAATTACTATATATGAAATTTTGTTTTCGCGATATCATATATCGCATTATTTATATATGATAGTGATAATTTTTTTTCATTTCTGATGGTTGCATACTAAACTTCAGGCAATGACAAAAAAAAGAAGCCAAAAATGAACTCTTAATTTTGATAACTAAGTGCGTTGTGATTTTTTGAAAAAAATATTTTTTCCGCTTCCGCGCTCACTCTGAGACCACCCAGGCATACGGGAGACGATTTTTAATATACCGCTTAGGCGTTTAAGGGTTAATATTTGAAGCACATTATTTATGTGAAGTGGAGATAGTATTCGAAAATTACAATACCCTTGGTCGTTGTCTGTGGCTGGCATGGTGTTGGGGGACGAAGCATAGGAGGTATTCCTTCTGTTCTCTATCTCTTTGTCTTGTTATAGGGTGTCGAGTCTTGGGGAGCCAGGGTTTACTGTGTCCCTGGAGTACCCACCAGTTTTTTAGTGAAATGGGTAGTGGTTTTGATTTTATGCGTAGGTGACAGCATTGTCTGATTTTGTTTATTGTGGTACTGCACCAAGTGCAAGGACACTTATTGAGGCTTTGCTAGTCAGTGGAATACTCCTTTGCCACACAGCTCCCACTTAAGTAGAGGTGCTCCACGGCTATACCGCCACGCCACTACAGGTTAAGATGAGCACCAACCAAATCCAGTATCTTCCTGCAGTAGCTCTCTTACCAGGTAAGGTTACAACAAACATTTGACCAATGCTAGCTTACTATTTCAAATTCATTACCAGTACGTATTGAGTGTTTTGGAGTAGAATATGTCCATGTATCCCACCTCATTATTTGGTAAGTTACTGATGTAAAAATGTTATTTTCATAATAAAATTAAGTTTCATATATACTTACCAAGTAATCACAGAATCATCTCTCGTGGACATAGTACACAAACGAATTGAGTTCTGCAGCTGTATTGTACCTATTCTTCCCTGAAAGTGTGCGGGATTACACTTACACAAAACAATAGAAGCGCTACTGCGAATTTCATAATTTAAGCCGGTGCACAAGTTAAAACATTAGCTATGTACTAATTACTTGGTGATTGTACTATATGAGACTTAATTTTATTATGAAAATAAAATATGTCCTTGTTTTATTCCAAACTTGTCAAATTCCTTCAACATTATTTTTCCAGTTCCATCCATCAGTCAGGAATGAATCCTTCAATGCACTTGGTTTCATTACTGCCATTTTTTTTCTAATAATATAAAAATGATGGAATGTTTGCTGAATTCAGTTTCCTCTCTACAGAAACCTAAGGAATTCAATGGTATAATGGACACAGAAGACTTGTGTGACATACCAGGATTGAAGAGCCGAACAAATAACCCTTTTGAGTTTCTAGGCTTATATAACACAGCTCATGATGCATGCCATAGAAATCACATCCCTGCAAAAGTGGTAAGTGATACTGGGTCTTTTGGTCTGCTATATTTATTTATTTTTTTCTTATTTCAATTTTGAAATGTTAAATCTTTTGCATGAGCCTCTTTTATTATTAACTGATGTACATTATGTATGAAATACCCTTGATAATTATGATTCAAATAATGTTATTCATTCCATAAATTGTATTAGGCCAGTATAACTTAGATTATGCTGAGTTCTTGTTCATGCAAACTTCAAAGAAACAGATGGTGCTGATAAAACAGCCAAATCTGTATAAACCATAAGTAGAACAAATATATCAATGATTGTTAAAAAGTTTAATCTGAAGTCAAGTTTAGAATGTTGACCTGGGTATGTGCGTTTAATTTAGACTAACCAGTGTGTTACTTCCTAACCTCCTTGCTCTTTAACAGTATTGATTAAGATCGGCATTTAAGGAAGAAATCTGTTATTGAATCAGATATGAATTTTTGGTAATTATTTTGAATACAGTGATTTTATTCAGAAAATGAATTCCACCTGTTCCTACTGACTTTTCAAGTTAATTTTCACCTCATTGACAACAACTAGGCATAGTTATATTCACTAAACATCATTATGTTCTGCATTTTATTTATAAAGGATTCATAGATATGCAAGTACTACTATAAAGTACAGACACTGCCCTCCTTACAAACATTCAGATACAAGCAAATTAAAATTGTGTACAAAGTAGTACGTCCCCCTTTCCCACCCATGAGTTCAAACTGTGTTTTGCACACCTATTCTGTACATACAGTAGTGTATGTGCAGTGTATTGTGCTTTAGGATGGAAAATTTACAGTACTGTATTGATTTTATATCGTACTGTACTTGAAAAGGCATGAAGAGTACAGTAGCCAACTTCCAAACAGTTCAATGCACAAACGGCCGTCCAGAACATTACTCATTTGAAAGTAGGGTGGTGTCTGTATACAGTACTTGAAAAGTTAATCCTTATTGAGTTTTTGTTTTAGGGTCTTTGTGTCTATGCAGGTTATTGATCATCTCGTAACATTTTAGGTGACGGGCGAGGCAAATGAAGAGCAGATTTTGGCGGCAACTGCTGCTTACCTTGATAGACCTGAGGTCCTTGTCAAAGCCTTGAATGAGCTCTTTCATATATTCAGATTTGAGACGTGTAACGATCAGCCGAGAGCTTTAAACCTAATTCTTCTTTCTATGATAAGACATAGGCATGAGAAACACATCCAGATATCTGGAAGGTGAGTGGGATTAATTTATTTTTTCTGTAGCGTCTCATGAGGTGCCTGCCATGTCAATAGGGAGTTCTGTTTGTGATAATATGAAATTGGTGTGCCTTTGTATAATAAATTATATTTTCTTACTTAAACTTTTGGGTTCCAGATTACTTGTTAAAATGCTTTCATACTATGGTTGTCTTTTCTGGGGTAAACATTTGAATTTCATTGAACCAGTTTGTATAGCTTTGGAAATTCCAAGTAAATTCTTGGTAGTTTTGATGGCAGTTTTATATTGCTATAGATTTTGAGGTACATGAACTATATGATCAATATTCTGGCATAAATTCTTGGCTGCTGGATTAGGTTGGTATTGAGTTAAGTAACCCAGCCCAGTTGCAAGTTAGATTCTTGCTTTTGCGGTGAAACTTACCAGGTCCACTATTTCTTTTCCCCAACCAACTGTTACCTTTACAGTTGCAATAATTTTCACAACAGATATTCTGCATGGATTATTTTTTATGGCATATAGTCGAGTGGGCTTGGGAGTCGAATAATACACACTTTGTCAAGGAGCACCTTGGAATGCTGTTCTGAATGGATGCACTAGCCTCCTTTCTTTATCAAATGTTAAGAACCTGGGAGGAGTCCCCCCCCCCCCCCTTTTTTTTTTTGTTTTTTTTTTTTTTTGTGGGTTGAAGCATCTTAGTTTTGTCTTGACACATGAATGACATTAAAAAATGAATTTGCTTTTCATTAAGATTTAACTTTTATAAAACCATTTCAGATTTACTAAATGATTCATGTGGTTTTAATATTTTAGAACTTGAATTATAGATATATGTTTTTCTTAACATTGAGAATTATGCTGTGAATATTATTTCATGTTCCTCAGTTGTGATATTTGTAGTCTTCTGGTATTGAGGTTCACTTGCATAGTTTATTAAAAAACAAATAGGTTTAAGGAAGAAAGTAAGTAGGAAAAAAACAAAGTTTTGACATTATAGCTTACTGTGGTCTTTAATACATAATAACTTGAAGCTTCTTGTGATATGTATTAGCTTATAGTTTGCATTGGCATGTCTTCCCAAATGATGCATGAAGCTGTTGTATTTGCAGCGCATCACTGTTCTACATAGCAAAGAGTGAGGAGAAGAATAGCTTAAGCGTACGAGCCAGGCAGAAGATGATAACAGTTTTGCTTGACGCTATGGAAACGCATATTGATGACTCGACAATGATGCGTAATGGCTGCCTCACGCTCTGTCAGTTTAAGATACCCCAGCATGTGGTGAGTCAAGTGAATGTCACTAGTTCTCTTCTTTCTCAAATGGAGTGAGGAAGGTGAATAAATCTGTACACCCTGTTGAAACTTTTGATATCATTATCATTTTTTATGCAGTAAAATCTTTTCTTTTTTCCCCTGCCTTTAAGCAGTTGTTTGAGTATCGTCGCTTAGTTAAGCTGCTTCTGAGATTGATTCGAGGGAGAGGAGACGGTGACGATTTCGTTCGGCGCATTGCCATATATCTCTTAAATTCCTTGGCGTGTCAGGTTGACGGAGAGCAGAAAGAGCTAGTTGGGGACCTTGGTGCTATTGAGGTAAGGAGAAGTGAATATGATTGTTAATGTATAAGTGTCTTTGTTATTTTATTTTTGTAAGAATGAATTAGTGGCTCCAATGAACATTACTTCTCAAGGTGTGCATATAACTTAGTTTAGCAGATTCAAATAGCCTTTGTCCTTCATCCAGACAACGACCATCATTGAGGCATTTAAAGTACACACTAAAGAGGATCTTAGGCTCCAGCTGAGGTCAGAGAATTTATCCTTATGTTGAGACCAAGGTTTGTTCCATATATGAACAAATGACTAATGTGAAATCAATTTGTATTTTTCATAACTAACAAACCTTTGGTCTTAACGATAAATTCCCTACATTAAGACTGAAGGTTGGTTATTTATGAAAAATTCAAATTGACTTAATATTTGTCATTTTTCATTGGTTGTTCAGCACTAAGACTGACCAGGGATTATGGTTGCTATTAGAGTAAAGTGAATGATAAGAAAAAAGTGGTCAATATTAAAGTCTGTGGAGACAGATAGTCAAGAGAGAGCTGTGATGTTCTGAATAGAGGTGGAGGATAAGAGGTGTGTGCACACCACAAACATTAGTGCGGAATAGCCAGTGGTTGATTTATTTATTCATATAATCGTGATTAAAAATTGAAAGGACCCTAATGGGATGCTATTTCAACTGCTTATTGTTTCTCTTTCTAAACAACAGACAATGCTGAAGTTAATAAGTGATCGCCTGCAACGACAGTTGCATGATGATGTGCTTGAAATAGCATGGTCGGCAATGTGGAATGTGACTGATGAAACTCCCATTAATTGCCAGCGTTTTCTAGACGGCCAGGGCATGACCTACTTCCAAAAGTGTCTTAAGGTAAGGAGAAGGAGAGGATATTTCATTTTTCTGAAATTTAACTTAAACTAGAAGTATTATTATTGTTATTAAAACTTAGAATTATTTATTTTTATTTATTTTTTATTTATTTATTTTTTTGGTCTATCACAGTCCTCAATTTGACTTAATAGTACCTATAGTGGGGGTTCCGGGTTGCAACCTGTCTCCTTAGGAAGTCCCATCACTTTTTCTTATTATGTACGCTGTTTCTAGGAGCACACCTCCCTGCATGAATCCTGGAGCTACTTCAGCCTCTAGTTTTTCCAGATTCCTTTTCAGGGATCTTGGGATTGTGCTTAGTGTTCCTATGATTATGGGTACAATTTCCACTGGTTTATCCCATATCCTTCTTATTTTTATTTTCAGGTCTTGATACTTATCCTTTTTTTCCCTTTCTTTCTCATCGACTCTGGTGTCCCATGGTATTGTGACATCAATGAATGATACTTTCTTCTTGATGATTTTGTCAATCAACGTCATGTCTGGTCTATATAGTTGCATGTATCACCCTATCTGTTCTGAAACCATAGTTCCAGAGGATCTTTGCCTGATCGTTTTCTATCACTCCTTCAGGTTGGTGCTTGTACCACTTATGACTGCAAGGTCCCCCTCATTATGGAACCACCTCGATGTGGTGAGGGGGCTCTCGAACCTCAGGAATTTCTTCCCAGATTCGAACCCAAGAGTCCCATATGACATTATATATTTTTAGATTAATATCTGTGGATTTTTCCACTTTTGTTTAAATTTTCAATATCTAATAAATAAGAAAACATATAACTTGGATTGAAGTTAAATCCGAAGCTAAATAGTGAGAAATGTGGTAGATCCATCATCTACCCGACAATGTTTGGACCTGGTTTTCCAGGCAGAACTATTCTGTGGGGCTGGACCACGGATTCCAGGGGGGCCTGGTTCTAGGGATAGAACTCTTGGCACTCTGTCTGGTTTGCCCGTGACGTGGTTAGAATGGGAATAATTGTATTTACGTAATACTCTTAGTCCTACCAAGTGGGTATTGCTTACACTTGGGCCATACTAATAATTTTATGCCCCCCCCTTTTGGGGTAGGGCAGGGATGCGGACATTTGGGAGTCATTTCTCAATTGTGCCATCGGTGGAAGATTTAATTTCACGAAAAGCCAATGATATCTTTTCAAAATATACTATTATATTTTTTTTCTGTGATAAATACGAATAAAGTTATTAGTACCCCTGGGCCCCTTGATGGACAAAATTCGGCACAGTTGATGACCACTGGAAATTTGTCCCTGATTCTTCCTCAGTCAGTTCAAAATGATAATGCAGCAAAGGAACATCCAGTTACAAATAAATTATATGATCCTAAACACCCAGCAGGGCTCATAGAAATTATACAAAAAAGTAAAAATCAAACAGAAGATACAAACATAATAACAATAGAACTATACGTAACAGAGAAAGGAAACACTGATACACAGATAACCCACATAAGGCAAGGTCCCAAGAGAAATAGAAATTATTGTCCTAATCCAACACTGGTGCCTTTTGATCATCTTTTTGGACCAGATAACTGGTCGAGATTTCTAGTACTTAAAGCTGAAAATAAAATATCAACAGCAACACTAGAAAACAAATTATTGAATATATGACCAACACAAGAATTGGAATGCCGATATATTTAAGAAAATGAATGGTTACTTCAGGTAACCACGAAAAAACAGTCCACCACCTTTCTAAATATAAAAGAAATAAATTTGCTCTCCACCAAGCTGAATACTTTCTCTATCATCCCCCCCCAGTGGTGGTACACATATATTCTGTGTGAGATCTACTTATTCTCATTCCTCTGTCCTCCAGTACTTGTCTCCATCTTTCCAATTTCATTTCCAGATCTTCCCTGCTCTCTGCGCACAGAACAATATCATCCGCATACAATAATAAGTCATGAAACATTAAATTATATACAGGGCACAGTTATTTTACCCAACATTGAAGAAGAAGGACTACCCTCAAAACAATTGATTCTTGACTCCCTTAAGTTAAGATACAATAATATACAGTGGTACCTCGACATACGAAAGTCCCAGCTTACAAAAAATTCAAGTTACAAAAGCAAATACGAAGAATTTTTTGGCTCTACATAAGAAAATAATTCAGGTTACGAAAGGTTGTTGCTGTAAAGTCCCGAGATTCGCCTGGACCGCCGAGAACAATTTTAAAACTCGCACGCCGCCAACTGAGTAGACTTACCACCATCCTCCCACACTCCCATTGGTTCCTGATGCTAGTCACTGCCATAAGATCCTGCTCTCCTATTGGTCAGCTTCTCTCCCATCGTGCTCTACGTAAAGGCGTTCTTCTTTAGCCTCTGCTTCTCACCAGCGTTATCGTACACACTCGGAATTCGTTCGTTTGCTTATACGAATTCGTTTGTTAACGTAAATTCGTATTAGTGATTTCGTTGTATGTACTACTTTATCGTGTTGTGTGAGAACTTAATTAGTATACTACATAACTTTACTACGTACAGTATAGTCATGGGTCCCAAGAAAGTTGCTGAAGTTCACGGGAAGAAGAGGATGCTTTCTATGGAGACAAAAATGGAGATTATCAAGAAGTATGAAGCTGGCATGCGGTTGAGTGTGATCGCTAAGGAATACGGCCGAAATACGTCGACGATAGGCACCATCCTTAAGCAGAAGGAAGCCATCAAAGCAGCTACACCTTCCAAGGGCATGACTATTTTGTCCAACAAGAGGAGCCACATGCATGAAGAGATGGAGAGGCTGCTTTTTCTATGGGTTGAGGACAAAGAAATCTCTGGCAATACGATAACCGAGACGGCTATCTGCCAGAAGGCCAGCACTATTTTCGGCGATTTGATTGCCCAGGCCGAAGACGACGGAGGAGAAGGGACATCGACGGCAACCCCAGACTTCAAGGCTTCTCATGGGTGGTTTGATAAATTCCATAAACGGACTGGACTCCATTCGGTGGTGAAGAAATTGAAATTTTGTAAAAAACGTAAAGTATAAAAAAGTTAAAAAATTTTAAAAATCAAAAGAAAAAAAAATTTTAATTTTAAGTTTTTTGTAAAGTTAAGTGTTAACGTTTTGTGCCGTTTGTTAATGTGTTTCGGAAAGTTTAGTGTTAATGTTTCCTGACATTTTTTAATGTGTTTCGTAAAGTTAAGTGTACATGCAAGTTTTCTGCCATTTGTCCTCCTCCTCTGTCGCCACTTTTGGAGATTGCCTCACTCGAAAGGTAAGATTCCACATTTTACTACATACGTACGTATGTATGTACAGTATTTCTTGTATACCATGTACACTAATACATTGTATTTACAGGTATGTAGTACATATTAGTAGTATATATGTAGTTTAAGTTAAGTATTGAATGGTCCAAATTGTTGTACAGTGGTCCCCCCGTATTTGCGGGGGATGCGTACCAGACCCCCCCGCGAATAGTTAGAATCCGCGAATGTTTGGAACCCCCCTCTAAAAATGCTCATAAACTCCTATCCTGAACATGCAAACACCAAAGTATCCCTAAAAAGACCATCCTTCATCAAATATACATAAAATATCCTATTATGGTTGATATTAATCTTTGAAATATTATTAATACTGTTTTAAAGTAAATCTTACATTTGTTCCGATACGTAATACAAACCCTCGGTCCTTTAACAATAGGAAGGTAACTAGCAGCAGCTGGGACGGTCGTAAGCTTCGAACAAGGGGAGAACGGTAGTTAACTGCTTGTCCGATCGTGCGCGCGGGCGGTGAAGAATCACTTTTGCTTTCGGCCGCGGGTGTGAAGGACGTGTTCGTCATCGCTCTCTGCCCGCTTCATCGTCGTATGCATTGTTTATATTGGGTTTTCTACTAATGGTTTGTTTGACTTGAAAATGAAACTGTAAGTACACTGTTTTCATTTTCATTACTTAATTATGAATCAACATGGAGCTATCGCCGTAGAGACGGCGATTTCCGCTCTTTTCATGAATTGAACCCTTGAATTGTGTCTCGGTGCCGAGGGCGGGCGCACTCGCGCCGAGTCATGTATTTTGGGCGAAAGTGTGTAATTGAAAGATGTAAGTACTCTTTTTCATTATATTTTTGCCCTGTGCGTTCGTTGCCGAGAGCTTGATTGCGCTCGGCAAGAGCCTCTTATTTTGTATGAATAGAATGCAATGAAAGTGGATTCGCAATGCAGTTTTCTTTTCATTTTCATTTATTAATTGCATCAAATTTAATTTTGGATCAATTTCCGCTCTTACCCGGGAATTAATCCTTACGATTTATTGCTGTGAAAGTGAAAATAGCAAGTGCAGTATTTGTTTCATTTTCAATATATTTTATGTTAGCATCATTATATTATGGGATCAAGTTTCCGCTCTTACCGGGAATTGATTTTTCCCCCTTTGTAAGTTCTATGAATGAATCGCAAGTGCAGTATTCTGTTTCATTTTCATATTACTTTTCACTGCTGTGCGGGGGTAGGGGAAGCGAAGGTCTGCCAGGAAGTCGTCGGAAAGCTCTCCCGCGACTCCCTTGGTATCCGATTCTTCGTCTTCTTTCCTGCCCCCCCGCTCAGCTTCCTCGTATTTTGTTTTTGGGGTCTTCCTTCCGTTCGGGGGGGTCGGGGGGGCATGTCTCCCCCACCCCCCCCCCGTGCGTAAGGGAACCCCTCTTACTAATCTGTCTGTGCTACCAGCAGGTGCTACATCCGTGGGAGACGACCTTGGACAGGTATGGGCCACTGCGGCTGCAGAGCGTGCCTAGCATCCACGATCTGCTGCAGCGTCTAGCGAGGTCTGGGGCGGTGACCTTGGAGTGGTCTCCACTACAACCTTCACGGCCGCTTATGCTGCTTCCCCCCGCTGGTCTACACTCCCCATGCTGTGTCGGTGACGCCGTCTGCCGCTTATAGGGGCCGGTCGCCGCCGTACCGAGGAGGGGTATGCCGCCGCCGCCTGTGTTTTCTTCGTGTTGCCTGCCCCAGACTCCGCCTGTTCCAGCAGCTCGCCCCCCTGGACCGGCCGCCAGTACCACGCTGGCTGCCGATGATTCTACGAGGCGATGGCTGGGCCTGCCGTACCTGTCGCTGATGTGGTTCCCGCTACTGGCTTGGCTGTCCCTTCTGTGTTTACCGCTGCCGCTGTTCCTGCCGCTCCTGAGCTGGTTGCTGTTCCTGTCGCTCCTGGTTCCTGCGCCTGGCCATGCTGGTCCTGCCCATGGTGTGTCTTCCCCAGTCCCAGGTCCTTCCGGACAGGTGCAGTCGGGCCGTGTTGCTTCGGCAATAGGCCCGACTCCGGCCTGGATGGAGGACCTGACGACTGTCCTGCGTGAGCTGACGAAGAAGAGGAAGGTGTCATCTTTGTCTTCGTCTGCTGCTGCCTCTTCCCCTTCGACTTCTAAGGCCCATAAGCCGAAGAAGAAGAAGGCTGCCTCCCCCCCCCTAAGAAGTCTCCTTCGGGAACTTCTAAGGGCCCGTCCCCACCTTGTTGGTGGGACGGGGGTCCCTTCTGGCTGGTCCTCCTGCTCCTTTGGGAGCGGGGGCCCGTCTCCCCTTCCGTAAGGAAGAGATAGACGGGGGACGGGGCCAGAGGAGTATCGGTTAGCTCTGGTACTTCCTCGCCTGGTGCTAGCGGCGATGAAACCGCTACGCCAGGTACGGCTCGGTCTCTCGTTCGCGGGAGATCCCGAGTGTACGCTCTCCCTCGGGAGACCGTGCAGCCAAAGTTTCGGCGCCAGAGTTCGCTCGGCGCCAAGACCACGGCACGGAGCAGAAGGCTGGCGAGAACCGCTCAGGTGACTCTCGCCAGGCCAGCGGCCGCTCTCGCAGCGACCAGCTGGTAACCGGGTTTTGTTATTCCCCCTAAGAAGACTCCTTCGGGAACTTCGAAGGGCTCGTCACACACTGGTGTGACGGGGGGGTTCTTCTGCTGGTCCTCCTGTTCCTTCGGGAACGGGGCCCGTCTCCCCTTCTGAGAAGAAGAAGACGGGGACCAAGGGTGTGCTGGCTACCGCTGGTACACCCTCGCCTGGTCTTGGCAGCTCTGCTGCTAAGCCAGGTACCGGCTCGGTTTCTCGTCCGCGAGAAGTTCCGAGTGTACGATCTCCTTCGGGTGACCGTGCAGCCAAAGTTAAGACGCCTGAGTTCGCTCAGCGTCATGACGAGGCACGGAGCAGAAGACTGTCGAGAGCCGCTCAGGTGACTCTCACCAGGCCCCAGCGGCCGCTCTCGCAGCGACCAGCCGGTACCGGTCGGGTGGACGTGACGGTCTCTTGACGCCGGCCACTGGGGTTTTGAGGCTGGGAAGAGGTCCCCCCAGGTCCCCTCGACCGACGGTACCAGCCTCGGCTGTTACCAGCGGTTTGACGTGCCGCAAGGACGCTCACCGGTCTCACGGCGAAAGCGAGCTCTGCAGGTCACCTGACCGCCGCTCCCACAGGGACGGGGGCGGATACGGTGACCAGCAGCACGCCGTCTGACGCACGGGACCTGGGGTCGACCGTGCCTAGTCGAGCCGCTCGCCACAGGTGAGCGGCACGCCAGGCCTGCAGATCGATCCCCACCGCGGGTTGGTGATCGGCTGCAGCCCCCCCACGTACGCTGGTCCTGCCAGCGAGCGGGGGGGGGGGGAGCGTCAGGTCTGTCTCTCCACTACCTTCAACTTCCTCGGGCTACACCTGGAAGAGCAGGTAGCTAGGAGTGATCGTGAGAGGTGCGCCGCTCACGATCCCGTTCACGACGCCGCACGTGCCACGTATGGTCTTAGGACCAACCAGGACGTACGCGCAAGTGATTGGAGGCGACCGTCAGGGATCTGTTGCTGGTCCTTCTTCTGAAGGAGGAGGGTCCTGGAGCTGCTCTTGTTGGAGGGACTGGACGGTCCTACTCCTCAAGACGCTGTAACTTCCGAGATTCAGAGTAACTTTACCCAGGTTATTGCACTGATTCGTCAGCACAACGACCTGGGGGAAGGATCGCCGCTCCCACCAGCAGAGCCCATGTCTCTGCTCGAGTCGTTTTGGGGCCCGAGAGGGAACCCAAACCGACGGTGGGTTTGCCGCGATCGGAGCTTGCCGATTCTGTCTTGAACCAGAGTCTCTCGTCTCCGGACAAGAAGGCTCTCTCAGTTCTGGCTGGTCGATCAAGCTACTTCCACCTCCTCTACTGCGACAGCGGCGTTTCTACGTGTCTTCGGACGTATTTAAATACTCCTTCGGTCCTCCTGAGAGGTTTCGACCTCGACGAGGGACTGGAATGAGTCGGAGGACGGTATCGGCTCTCTCCTGTCAGGTGTCGATCAGCCCCCACCCAGACGACGTTCACAGTGGCGGCAGACCCTTACCTACAGTGAGAAGTTCGTAACCCTCCTCGGGAAAACGTTTTCTCCTGACGATACGTTTTCCCAGACTCTGAGAGACCATCGCCGCAAGGCGATGGCTGCTCCTACTCTTCTCCAACTGCTAGTTCCACTGGAAGGCGAGCGAGTATCCAATTCCTCCCCCATTCCCTCTCTCCTTACGGCTACGAGGGAAAGGGGAAGGATCCTACAGAGATTTCTCTGAGGATCCCACGTTGGGGACTGCGCTACCAGGGGGGACCTTCGGGTCCTACCTGACGTAAGCCCCGGTCGTTGAGGAGGGATCCTGCCCCATTCTCGTTTTCTACGGGAATCGAGAGGACCACCAGCCGATATCGTTTGACGAATTCGGTGGGGGTTTCGCAGACTGCTTAGAATTTCTACGGAATTTCTAGCGCATTCAGAGTGTTAGAGTTCTTTTTACGATCTCCAAACACTTAGGCGAGACCACGGTCCAAAGTGAGCGAGACGAGAATCCCCGATATGTTACACGATAATCGGGAACCTCGCCTATGCTCGAATTCCTGGAATTTCTAGCATTAGGAAGAAGACTGCTGCTGAAAGAAGACTATCTCACAGGTAGGCGACCAACCTGGAATAGAGAAGAACGGACGGGAATATCCAGTTTGGCTTGAACTATCGCTTAGTATTCTGTTCACCATTGAAGCTTTCCTTCGAGGAAGACTTCTTCACTCTCTTTGATAGAGACCGAAGGTGGTCGATCTCCAATCCTTATTTTGTTTTCTTGAAGGAAAGAATTTAGGATGGAGATCGTTGTTCAGAATCCTACAAATATACTACGTATATTAACCTCGCGACATGATTCTGCCTAAGCAGTTGAATGGTCCCGAGGGGTAGGCGCATATCCTGGTTATTCTACGGATTGCGACTTAGACGAAAAGTATTCTAATTGAACTGCAACTCGGGTTGCCTGCAACCTCCCAGGAGTTTCCAGTTTCAATTTTATATACTTATGGTGTTGTCACAACAACACCATTTAAGCTTTTATATTTACCGAAATTCGTTTCGCATAAATATAATTGCTCGAGCATATCTTTTTATGCTCGGTGGTTCTAGCCGAACGCATTCTTCGTGAAAGGATTACTTGGCAAACTCAGGATGAACGAGTCAGCGACAGCTACTGCGTATTGAATTGCCCGAGGCATTTCAGTAACCAGCTGCCGCTTTGAGATGGACGGTTGGTTATGTCTTTCTCACCTGCTTTGATTGAATACAACCGTATCTCTGCCCAACATCACGGACTTAAGTCTCTGATTAACGGGATTCTCGCATACATGAATGACCATCTACTGCTGTGACGCTAGTATTCATCGTCTTCGGTATTGCGAGAATTTTAAACAGAGATATCTATTCGACTCTCATCTTTCTGTTTACCGCACGGTAACAGAATTCTGTAATAGTCTCTTGCTGCATCGTATCTCGATAATGCAAATGATTTTTGCGGAATCTGAGTTTGTCCTCAAAATATCTTGTATTCGGAGGTGTGCAATTGTTCATTGTTCACCCCGGAGGTTAGCAGATGTATTGAAAGACATCGCCTACTCCCACACCTGCCAGCTCTACTTCCAAACGTTCAGCCCATGAGAAGCAGTTCTTCAGGCGGCTCTCCCCTGTGTTTCATTACTGAAGAACGCCCCGCTTTCATTGCACAACGGACAGCAATGAAATGGCGGTTAGCGTTTTCAGTCATTTGTAAGCACAGGTTTAGAATCTTGAGATTCCTTCTCTCGATTCAGCTGGAAGACGTAGGTTGTATTCATTGCCTACCTTCGTCTTCAACGTCACATAGTGTTGTTTCTCCTTAAGCTGAGATTCAACGTCTATGAGATTTTCTTGCCATCAGGGACCTCGGTCTTTTGAAGGCAATTGACTTTCGCCTTTTGAGCTTATGCATTAAGAGAATCATCGCCGCGCCGTCCGGCATCGGTGACTAACAAATATTTTATTTGTTTGGTCTCTCAGCATAACTCTTTAAAGGGCGAAGGTTCACGTGACTTACCCGGATGCTTGGACAACTTGCCTCTACTGATTCCGAACCAGTCAGTCGGCAGACTGTCAGAGCGCCGAGTCAGTTACGAACTATGCTGTGGACTTAGTTCGGGTTGTTCCAGAGCAATCATTACTTCGTCTTAATAGCTTGTCAGTATGAGTACTGTACATAACCAAAGTCGAGAAGAGGGATAGGTCATACGACTATTCCCTTCTTTTCGTCTTAGGTAACTGCATGACTTCTCTTGAGAAGTCAAGCACAAAGGGATGGGGATTTGTGACGCTCGATTTCGTACCGATCTTCGTAGCGAAGACTCAGAACCCTTCGGTAACTGACGATTGGTTCGAGTCCTTCACAATACCTCCCTAATGGACTTCACCGCCTCCGATACGAAGGCTATGCTGCTTTGTCCTGTGAAGCGCGACGGAGCTGTCTGAAGAAACTCGACACCCAGGATGAGTGTGGACGCCTCTTCATCATTCTCTCGCGTTCCGCAAGAACTTCTCCGTGGCGTCAGGTAATGAAGGCAGGCGCCTTGTCCAACCGGACCGCATGCACCTCCTTCTACCTTCAGGATATTGCCCACAGTTCCTTGGATCGTTTTTCCTTGGGAACCGTGGTGGTTGCTCAACACGTTGTGTAGTTAACCCAGACCCTCGCAGGCTGAACAGCATCGAGTCCTGGTGTGACCGTAAGAATGGATGAGGAATGAGTGTGTACTGGCTCCTCTTCCCATCTTTTTCTTCTCTACCTCTGGGTAGAGGGACACGGTCGTCACCCTGCTGGGTAAGGACGAAGATGCAGGTGAGCTACTCAATAGAGCACCATCCTATCCCTTTCAGTAGGGAAGGAGTAAATATCCACCACTTCCTCCAACAAGGGGGAGGAAGTGGATGCCAATTTGAGACAACCCATCATTTTATGATTGTCTCTTGCAAACAGGAACAAGTTCTTGCTTGCTGGTACGAAGAGATACGCTTGCCTCTCTCTTAGTACTTCCAGAGGTCTGACCATTGATCCTGCGGCGCACACCCCGATCAATCGGACAGAGGTTTGGATCCCTCCCTTGCTCTTACGACCAGGGAGGCACTCCAGGGTTGGACGAACACCAGTCTGTTCACCAAAAAGACTCAGATTCCTCCCACCAAGAAGTGAGTCTTCCTATTGTTAAAGGACCGAGGGTTTGTATTACGTATCGGAACAAATGACAATTTGTCGAAAATTGCATTTTTCCTAACTATACAAACCTGAGGTCCTTTACATAGTCCCACCTCATGCCACCCCTCACTCTGCAACTTTTTGCATGGGCCTAAAGCAAAAGTGATTCTTCACCTCTCGGGCGCGCGGGCGCGCGCACGATCGGACAAGCAGTTAACTACCGTTTCTCCCCTTGTCGAAGCTTACGACCGTCCAGCTGCTGCTAGTTACCTTCCTATTGTTAAAGGACCTCAGGTTTGTATAGTTAGGAAAAATGCAATTTTCGACAAATTTTCATTTTATGGTTATACATAAATACATACTATGTACGTACTGCATGACTTAGTTACGTATGTGAAAATAATTCAGTCCCCCAATAAGTATTCAGTCATGCATGTTTTCTTTCATACTGTTACTATTTGAGACATCCATTTCTTTTTACAAAGGAAGCAATTGTATGTGAAAATCACAAATACCAAATGTCTACTTAAAGTATTATCCTACATCAAATATACCATTGAATTGGTATTATTAATATAATTTTAAAGTCATCTTAAACATTTTACCATTAGAAATATATAAACAGTCAATAGCACACAGAGAGAGAGAGAGAGAGAGAGAGAGAGAGAGAGAGAGAGAGAGAGAGAGAGAGAGAGAGAGAGAGAGAGAGAGAGAGAGAGAGAGAATAACTCCTTACGGTTTCAATAGATTGAAATGAACGTCTGTAGGCAAATTTTTTCCCCTCCCATAAATACAAATATTTCTCCAGAAAAGAGAGAAAGAGAGGACTGTGCAATTACGTTTGTCTGTCTATCAATTCTTTTGCTGAGAGAGAGAGAGATAAAAGGAAGAAATAGAAACACCAAATGTATGACAAGTATCTTGTGGAGAGAGAGAGAGAGAGAGAGAGAGAGAGAGAGAGAGAGAGAGAGAGAGAGAGAGAGAGAGAGAGAGAGAGAGTTGTCCCTTACAGTATTTAAAAGAGAGAAATGGAATGATTATTGTATTTAAAATACTCAGATATGAATTTTGTACTTACAGTTATAGTATTATTGGAAAATATTAATGATAAACTTATTACTACTGTCCATGAAAATGATCTTCATCTCAGTAAGAGAGAGAGAGAGAGAGAGAGAGATTACATAAAACCATTAAATTCGTTGACCATTGTATGGCATTGTTACTTTCCCAGCTCCGAGCATCACTGGAGTTATGAGGTAGGGAAATTGATACAGAAAAAGACGAAGGGAAGAATTTTCATTTGAAATTAGTTATCGTATTATTACTACTTCTATCATTATTATTATTATTTGAAAAAATAAAATAAAATAACACGTGCATTTACCATAAAAATTATCTCATCTCGGTAAGAAAGAGGAGTTATCCTTACAAGTGAAATGGAAAGGTAATTTTCATCTCTTTAAAATACTACCATTATGAATTTTGTAATTACAGTTGTATTATTATTATTATTATTGATTATTATTATTATTATTATTATTATTATTATTACTAAATAACTGAAATTATCAATAAACATTTTACATACTAGTACCATAAAAATTCTTTCATCTCGGTAAGAGAGAGAGAGAGAGAGAGAGAGAGAGAGAGAGGAGAGAGAGAGAAGAGAGAGAGAGAGAGTGAATGTTTATCTCTCTGTTCTCTCAAAAAACTACTTATAACACTTTCAGCGAAAGAGAGGGAGGGAGTTACACTATGACACATTATTATTTTGTGTGGCAAAAGAGAGAGAGAGAGAGAGAGAGTTAGCCTTAATTAAAAGTGACATGGATAGATTAGTATTGTATTTCTTTAAAATACTATCACATAATATGAATTTTGTAATTACAGTTATCATCATCATTATTATTTTTATTGTTATTATTATTATTATTATTATTAGTTATTATTATTATTATTATTATTATTATTATTTGAAGTATTAAAAGCATATAGTACAACGTACTATAAAAAAATCTCGAGTCTCAGTAAATGAGAGAGGAGAGAGAGAGAGAGAGAGAGAGAAAGAGAGAGAGAGAGAGAGAGAGAGAGAGAGAGAGAGAGAGAGAGAGAGGGGGGGGGGGGAGGGGGGGGGGGGGGGGAATTTCATGAGCACTTGATGGCAACAGCACAACAGCTCCTTCCCCACCTGTCACTTAACTTGATACGTATGCAGTTTTAGTACATGAAGTTAGAGAAAGAAGACTGGGATTTCCTTCATTCTTCCATAATTTTTAAATTTATAAGCTAAAATCTTACTAATTCACTATGGTATTTTCTTTAATGAATTATATTATTGCTGTATAAATAATATTAATATTTGAAAATAGTAATAATTTATTTATCATACAAAAAACATATCTTTGTAGGAGATGAGAGAGAGAGAGAGAGATTGAGAGAGAGTAGACGAGAGAGAGAGAGAGAGAGAGAGAGAGAGAGAGGAGAAGTGATTATATGTGAAACTTATTTAAATTATTAAACTTACAATACAGTATTAATCTAAAATTAATATTTTGAAAATTAGTAAATCATTTTGTATCATAAAATGTATTTAGTCATGAAAAATAAACATCAAAATACACTAATTAGTGATTATTTTCGTCGGAAAATTCCGCGAATGGGCGAGTCCGTCGCGAAAAATTAATTTAATAGATAGGTTCCAAAGAAAAAATTCGCGAATGTGTGAGTCCGCGAATCCGGAGGAGAATGGCGAATACGGGGGGACCACTGTATTTCATTGTCTATTGGTCAATTTAGCTTTGTTAAAAAATTACTGGGGGTGCTTTTGTAGGGCTTGGAACGAATTAGGCAATTACATGTAAAATGCGGTTCAAGATACAAAAAACTCAGGTTATGAAGGCCACCTCGGAAACCGATTAATTTTGTATCCTGAGGTACCACTGTACATGATTTAGAAATCTACTCAATTCCAAGTAGGAAAAATAAAAATAAACAAAATAATATTGCAAAAATAAAATTTACAGGCCAAGATCTCCCACTCAAAATCAAAATTCTTGGACAAAATAGAGAAGTGCGTCCATTTATACCAAAACCACTTCAGTGCACTCAATGTTCAAAGTATGGGCTCATATACAAAAAATGCCATAGTAAAGCAGTATGCGCAGTATGTGCATCAGACACCCAAACTACTAATTGGAAATGTAAATCTCCAAAATGTATTAACTGTGGACAATCCCCTCACGCAAAATCTAAGGAATGCTCCTTTTATCAATACAACACAGAGCTCCAGTTGTTGATGAATAGAACAGGAATCTCAGTCAAAGAAGCTAAACTCCGAGCTAAAAGTACGAGGAGGCAGTAATCCATCTAAAAGCCACTCTTTCGCAAATGTAACTAAAAATCTAAATATCGATCACATTAATAAGAAACAACAAGATATTATAAAGGTACAAACTGATTCTCATATCAATAATGCTGAACCCCAAAACAAGCAGTTGATATCCACAGTACCACTACAGTGGGGCCTCGTTAGTCACGGATCAGCAATCACGGATTCAGTTAATCACGAGTTTTTTCTTGGACCACTTCTCAGTCTATATATCGCTGGTATGAATCACAGCATTGTGGGCTTGTCGGTGGTAGGCTAAGCCTCGTCCGGTTCCGATAACCAACAAATGCATGAACAGATTCACATTATGATATTAACTGACAATAAAGGTAATAAAACCATTCTCACCTTATATATTATTGGCATATCTTCATAATATATAGCTTATTCATGGAATAACTCCATGTCATTGACATCAACTTGTAGTTGAGCGGCCAGCAGAAATGTAAACATGAGTTACACTTCACAGCACCTTTGTCATTCTTAACCTTTTAGAAATGTTAATAGTAGTAGTTTAATTACAGTAGTAATAACATTTAGGAAAACATAAATTTTCAATTCGAACTTCATTATTGTTTTGGTATAACATAATCAACTTCTCTGAACACTGCAGTCATACAAACGATAATTGTCATAGATTATCGTATGTTGTTTGCAATCGGTGACGAAGCGTAAACGTAATAAAACCATTTTATATAAATATTATTTCATAATAAAATGCAAATCTTATATATTATTGGCATATCTTCATAATAAAAAGCCTCTTCAAGGAATAATTCCTTGGGGAATCCATTTTTCAAAAGACAAAAATACACTTTACATGTTTACAGTATACAATGAACAATGATTACTTTATTCTGATGTGATACATATATTAGTGTGGTACTCTAAGCAGTACAGTAACTATTTTTTATCATAAATGTATATTCATTTACGAAAAAAATACATATGACCACCGTGACGTCACCGTTCTACAAAGTACCGATGTATTTTTACGTAAGTACATATCCTCTAAACTCTGTCATAAATCACTTTACTTACTTTTTTTGTGAAGCCCAAATGCTACGTATATTCCGGAAAATTAACGAAATCACGAATTTTAACAGCGCAAGATTCGCTAATTACTGTTTTCTTCTTCTTTTCATGACTAAATGCATTTTTAGAATAAAACTCATTCACAAATTTTCAAATACTATGAATGTAAATAGCAAAATTCTCTCTCTCTCTCTCTCTCTCTCTCTCTCTCTCTCTCTCTCTCTCTCTCTCTCTCTCTCTCAATGAAGTATGAATTACTGTATCATTAATATCATAAAACTATTATGTACAAAGTTAATAATAATAATTCCATTAATAAAATTCGTTTCTTTTAGCAACTTAAATTGTTTCCTAAATAATTCTTTCGGTAATAAACGTCCATCAGCTTGATTCCTAAACATAAACAAAAGACAAAACTAGATTTTTATTGCTGTATTTTGCCTGTTTATACATTAATATTATAGTTGGGTGCTGTAATCATTACAGTAAATCATGTTTTTTTTATCATAAATATGTTGATTCATGAAATAGATATACTATGTACCTTTAGTTTGGTGCAGCAGCCAAATCGTGAAAATAGAAGGAATTGTTAGGTAATTATAATTTTGTTTGCTGATCTGATGCAGGGGAAATTGAAGAAAGGCAAGAATAACTTTGAAACTGTCTTGAATTTAGTTTAAGGTGATAGTTGAAGAAATATTTGGTGCTTGAACTAAAGTAGGCAGTTATAAACATTGAAATAGTGGTCTTGGGTGGGTTAATTATTAAAGTAGGCGGTTTAAAGCAATTTTCAGGGGGGGTACCAGGATAACACGGGTATTTACTTATCACGGGGGGGGGTTCTGGGCCCTATCCCCCGTGATTAACGAGGCCCTACTGTAATGACATAGGAGATTCAGATATCCATGGAAAAGAATAATAGTAATAATCGAACTGACAAAAAGAAAAGAATATTAGAATGAATATTAGAACGAACCCCATCTAGGGGGAAAAAAGTCAATATTGAAAATTACAATTAATCCAAAGAAACTCCAACTACACCAGGAGAACATTTTAAAAAAGATATTGTACTAACCTCATCACAAGTGGAAATACACAATTGCCCTCAATCCTAATCAAACAGCCAACATCTGGACAGTAAAGAATCAATTAATCACTCT
Source organism: Macrobrachium nipponense (assembly GCF_015104395.2). Lineage (NCBI taxonomy): Eukaryota > Metazoa > Arthropoda > Malacostraca > Decapoda > Palaemonidae > Macrobrachium > Macrobrachium nipponense. The sequence continues at coordinate 19,301,445 of NC_087219.1, forward strand.
TTACAATTCCCATCAAATATTACCAATGGAAATCATACCATTAAAACAAACCAAAATGTAACTATCACTCCCCAACCATCCACAAGACCCAAATATTCCATTAACAACAACAAAACAAATAACCCCTCAAACCAATGGTCCTTATTACTACAGAAAAGGACCAATAGAATTACAAAACCAGAAATTTCTAAAGCTAGATCAAATACTTCTGAACCAATAATTAACATTAACAAGCATGCTTTGTCTTGTGGTTATAATGAGTTCTTTGTAAGTATATATAACCAACTAACCACCAAGACAGAGTTAAGTTAAGTTAAGTATATCTTAGTTTTACCAGACCACTGAGCTTATTAACAGCTCTCCTAGGGCTGGCCCGAAGGATTAGATATTTTTACGTGACCAGGAACCAATTGGTTACCTAGCAAAGGGACCTACAGCTTATTGTGGGATCCGAACCACATTGTATCGAGAAATGAATTTCTATCACCAGAAATAAATTCCTCTGGTTCCACGTTGGCCGAGCCGAGAATCAAATGTCGGACCACCGGATTGGTAACCGAGCTCGAAATGCACTCGGCCAACGTGGAACCTACCAAGACAGAGGGCACAGCACAAAGTTGTATAAACAATTTTATTGAATTAAGGAAATGCCCTGTGACACACCAACACAAGAACAAATTCTGTTCTGAATCCTTAAAATACTAAAGCAAATTATAAAATAAAAATAGACTTGTTAATATTCAATTATGAAAAACAAACAACTGCTGAATCTAATAACCAACATACAAATACAGTGATTAAAAAACCTCTAATAAATTCAAATGCATATAAACTACGATGCAAAGTAAAATCGGCAATTAATTTACAGAATTTAACACCAATTCCTCCCAATAATGGAATATAAAATAATTCAATTGAATATAAATGGTCTCTTAACCCAACTACGTTTGGGTGAATTACAAAGAATCATACGAGACCACAACCCAATGTGCATATGTCTACAGCATATAGGAAGTAACCCTACAAATATCCAACACTATGAAATTCCCTGTTATTCACCAACTGACGGTGGGAAAATTAGGCACAGCTATATACGTACGTTTCATAATAGGCATAACATGAACCTTTCAATATACCATCTATGCCATATCAAATAACAGCTATTAAACTGTAGTATAGCATAAAGTAAAATCACTATTTATAATTTATATAAACAGCAAAATTTCAATGCAAATTTTAGTGATTTTTCTAAACTTATTAGCAAAAGTAGACACGAACCCCTACTTATAGTAGGAGATTTTAGCGCACACAATCCATTATGGGATACTAATAACCCCACTGACATATCCAGAACCAACATAGAAAAAACTATAATGAAACACAACCTGTGTTTTCTCAATGAAAGTGAAGTTCCAACATATTTTTCAAATGCACACCTAACCTTTTCCTCAATTGACATTTCATTATGTTTAAATGATGTAGCCGAGAAATTTGAATGGAATGTCCTAGACGATTCATACACAAGTGACCATTTCCCAATCATACTGAACTACTTAAGTAATATCAAAATATTGCCACCTACAAAATCTAATATCCAAAAAGCTAATTAGGATCAATTTTTGTACATGAACTTCCCTGACAGATATATACTTAGCTATAGTCTCGACGTTCCCGACTGAATTTCAAATCTCGCGGCACACGCGACAGGTAGGTCAGGTGGTCTTACCTTACCCGCCGCTGGGTGGCGGATGTACGAACCACTCCCGTAAGCTTGTCAGTTTTTTCTCTGTCGCGGGAACGATAACAACTGTTGTCGGTTCCTCTCGATAGTTTTCGATTCTCGCTTGCCTGGAGTTAATTTGGACTTCTTTTGGTGAGTATTCGCTTTGTTTGGCTTGGCATACGCTGATTGTGGACCGGTTTGATTTTGAGTTTGATTTTCTTTAACGATGTCTGATCTAGAATCGGTAGTTTAAAACTCGGTGTGTTAGGGTTTGCGTGAATGAAGGATGTAAGGTGAGGTTGCCGAAAGCTTCGGTAGACCCCCACACGGTTTGCATGAAATGCAGGGGGAATGATTGTGCGTTTGCTAACCCTTGTAGTGAATGTAAGGGATTGAATGAAGAAGAATATAAGGCTCTCTCTCTTATGTTAGGAAGTTGGAACGTGATAGAGTGCGTAAGGCTTCCTCTAGAAGTTCTAGCAGATCTAGAATGAGTGAGTTGGATGTGGATCCTAATAGTACTAACGTAGAATTAGAACCTTCTTCCCAAGTTGCAGCCCCGGCTCCCCGCACCGAAGCCGGAGATTCGCCTTCGGAGGCGGCAGCTCTGAAAGCCAAGAATCGTTCTGTGGATCAGAAGATTCGTCAGTTGGAAGGTAAGGAGAGTGTTAGTGATCAGTGGCAGTGTCCCCAGTGTTGTGGAGGGTGCGTCTGACCGGCTCCTTAGTGCCTCTAGGCCTAGACCTCTTCCAGACTCCCAGTTCCAGTGAGTAGGAAAGTCGAAAGCCGCAGGAGGGCTAGGGAGAGCCCCCACCGGTCAGGCGTCCCCTCGGCAGATCCTGAAGTACGCTCCCAGGCTGCCTCGGATCGCTACAAGAAGGAGCGTCCTACGCCAATGCTTCTCCTTCTTCTCGTCTCCCTCTCCGAAGAGAGGTTGGAACTCCCCGGATGCGTCGCGCCCGTTGAAGAGGGCTTGGAAGGCTCCCTGCAGTCCTTTGGCTTCTAGTCCGGAGGTTTTCCCGGAAGAATCGTCGGTGGAGGCGAAGAAACACAAGAAATCCTGTGATCGTTCTTCTTCTCGCGCTCCGCGCTCGGCGCCTGCTTCCGAGGAAGAATTAGAAGATTCTCCTACGAGAGTACTCGCGGGACTTCAAGCTCAGATCACGGCGCTAGCAGACTCTCTAGCAGTTAGATCACGTAGGAAGAAGGACGTTTCTCTTCCGATCAAGAGATCTAGGCGCCGCTCTTCAGAGGATCGTTCTCCTTTCATATGGGGAGGTTTCGTATGAAGGTGGGGGCTCGCACGTGAGCGCCCTCGCTCGCGGGAGCGCCCTCACTCGCGTGAGCGCCCTCGCTCGCCTGGCTCTCTTTCAATTTCAAGGCGCCAAACATCGGTAGGACGCTCTATGGAGAAAGAAGTTTTTTCTCCCAGATTGGATTCCCGCTTCCGGTAAGCGCACTGCACCTGCTCATCACGCGATTTTCTTCAACTCCCTCGCGTGAGACTTCTCCTCAGCAGCCTCAAGATTATAGAAGGCGCCCTTATACAAGTAGGCGTTCTTCTTCCAGATGTCACTCTCCTCAAGTATCGGATCGTGACTTCTCTCCTGACAGGCATCTAGAGTCTGGTAGGAGTCTGTGCATGATAGACGGCCTACTGTTAGCCGCTCCCCGCAAGGTAGCGCCAAGAGCCTACTGCACATAGCTCTCCTAGTAGGCGCTCGTCTCTTTAAGGCGTCATACTCCTGATTATTCTCCTAAGGGCAGACAACAAGAGTCTTTCAAGCGCCCTTCTCCGTGTAGGCGCTCTCCCGCTTCTAGGCGCACTTCTCCTGACCGTTTGTCTCTTGGTAGGCACCAGGAATCCCTGGAAGCGCCCCTTCTCCAAGTAGGCGCTCGTTAGTTTTGAAGCGCCCTTCTCCTGAATGTTACCCTCTTGTTAGACGTCAAGAGTCTCGCAAGCAGCCTTCTCCTAGTAGGCGCATTTCGCCTTCCAGTCGAACTTCCGTTGATCGTACGCAAACTGGACAGGTATGGAGAGCCGCGCAAGCGCTCTGCTCTCGATAGGCGCTCTTCTCCTGGCAGCCGCTCGCCCCAGGATAGGTGCATAGAGTATAGTAGGCGCTCGCCTCCTCGTAAGCGCACCTGCGGATGTTTCCGAGAATTCTCGGAGTAGGAGCCCTACCTCTCCTTCGGCTGAGATTCCGTATTACCTCGAAGAGGGAGTCTCATCGTATACTTCCCAGATCTTCTCATCGTTCTCCAGTGGATGTGACTCTTCTAAGAGAGGGAGTTCTCCAACCTCTCGCTCAACTCCTGCTAGGATCCCTTCGTCACCTAAGGATCTTCCGCGCTCGCCTCGACAAGACGTCCTAGAAGGTTCGGATGAGAACCGAACACTCTGCTGCTGTCTCTTCTTACAAGAAGCTTACAGAGCTACTTTTACAAGTTTTTGGGGATTCCCTTACGCCTACGGCTCCTCCTTCTCCTCACTCACTTTTTTCAACGGCGAAGACAGCGAAGAGTTCTTCTTGTGTGAGATGGATGAAGCCAACTCTTTCTATGAAGAAGGCACTGAGGAGTTTTTGGTTCCTGGATGGCTTCCAAAGAAGAAGCGGGAAAACGATGTTCGCTTTTCCTCCTTCGAAGTTATCAGGACGCGCTGGTTTCTGGTACGAAACAGGAGGAAGCCCTTAGGATTGGGTCTACGTCTTCGGCTGATTCGGATTTTTCGGCATGGTAGATTCGACAAGGAGAACTGCCCTTAACTCTGCTAAGACGACTTGGGCAATGAACGAATTGGATCATTTGCTCAAAGGTATGTTTAGAGAGTGCTAGAAGTATTTAACTTCCTTGATTGGTCGTTGGGAGTCCTAGCAAGAAAATTGAAGTGCCAGAGTCAATTTCACCAGATGATCTTATGTGTGTTTTGTCTTGTATGGACAAGTCCAGTAAGAGACGGAGCGAGTGAAATCGCCTCCTTTATGGGGCCGGCATCGTGAAGAAGAGGTCGGTTTACTGTTCCTTCTTAACGAAGTCGGTCTCCCATGCTCAGAGGTCTTCTTTGCTGTTTGCTCCTCTGTCTACTCAGTTGTTCCCGAAACATCGAGTGCAGGACATTTCGAGGTCACTTTCGGCCAAAGCCACCCAGGACCTTTTGGCACAGTCGGCAAGAAAACCTCGCCCTTCCTTTCCTACCAAGGCTAAGAAGGAAAAGGAAGTGGTTAAAAAGGAGAAAAGTTCGAGAACCCCCTTTCGAGGGGCATCTTCATCAAGAACCTCTACGTTTAGAGGTCGTTAGACCTTCAAGAAGGGGTAAGACTTTCGCCAAGTCTGTTAAAGCCCCCAAATAACTTGCAAGTCCTTCAAACAACGGTGGCGCCAGACTCTTAGAGTTTGCAGAAGTCTGGGCCCAAAAAAGGGGCGGATCCTTGGACCCTTTCTATTTTGAGGAGAGGTTACCATCATCCCTTTCGTCGAAAGACCTCCCTTGACGACCATCCCAAGGGAACTGACGGCCAGGTACAGAGACCCCATCATGAATCAAGCTCTCCATCTAGCAGTAGATCAGATGCTGGAGAAGGGGGCTATCGAACTAGTGACAGACCATCATTCATCGGGCTTCTACAACCGCCTTTTCCTAGTTTCCGAAGTCCTCAGGGGGATGGAGACCGGTGTTGGATGTAAGCGCCCTGAACTTCTTCGTAGAGAAGAAGTTCACGATGGAAACGCCTTCATCATTGCTGGCAGCGCTTCGTCCAGGGGACTGGATGGTTTCCTTGGATTTTCAGGACGCTTACTTCCACGTTACCGATCCATCCTTCCTCGAGGAAGTTTCTCAGATTCATGATGGGGGGGAAAATTTTTCAGTTCAGGGCTCGTGTTTCGGCCTCTCGACGGCCCCTCAAGTGTTCACGGGGATTTTGAGGAATGTGGCTCAATGGCTTCATTTGAAAGGGGTGAGGATATCCATGTACCTCGACGATTGGCTAATAAGGGCCAATTCAGAAGATCGTTGTTTGAAGGACTTACAAGTAACTTTAGAATTGACGAAGGCTTTGGGACTTCTCGTCAATTTCAAGAAGTCATCACTAATTCCCGAGCAAGAGTGTGTGTATCTCGGGATACAGATGAACTCTCTGAGTTTTCGGGCTCTTTCCCTCGCAGGAAAGGATAGCCCGAGGATTCGAGAGAGTAACAAACCTTCTTAGGGAAAGAAGTATGCACAGTGAGGGAGTGGATGAGTCTGCTGGGGACACTCTCCTCTCTGGAGCAATTCGTTTCCCTAGGAAGGTTGCACCTGAGACCGCTCCAATTCTTTCTTCATCGGAATTGGAGTCGTCGTTCTCAGGATTTGACGTTCTCCCTGTCGTTATCCCAGGACATCAAGAAAACATCTCTTATGGTGGACAGATCCCAACCTCTTTGCGAAGGGACTGCTCTTCAATCACAGACCCCCAACCTGGTGTTGTTCTCCGACGCGTCGGACATGGGGTGGGGTGCAACTCTGGGAACCAACGAAGTGTCAGGTACCTGGGTGGGGGACCAGGTAGCCTGGCACATCAACAGAAGGAGTTGATGGCTGTGTGGTTGGCTCTGAAGGCTTTCGAGCCCAAAGTCAGAAGATCGGTAGTGCAGGTCAACGCGGACAACACATACAGCTCTGGCATACATCAGGAAACAGGGGGGGACGCATTCCTTCTCCCTGTACGAGACAGCAAGAGACCTTCTTCTGTGGGCAGAAGAAAGAGGAATCAAGCTTCTCACCAGGTTCGTGCAGGGAGAAAGGAATGTAAGAGCAGATCTCCTCAGCAGGAAAGATCAGGTCCTTCCCACAGAGTGGACCCTCATCGGATGTATGCCAGAGCCTGTGGAAGTTATGGGGCAGGCCACACATAGACCTCTTTGCCACGTCAAAGAACAAGAGGCTGGATCCTTACTGCTCTCCGATATCGGATCCAGAGCAGTAGCAATAGATGCTCTTCTTCTAGACTGGAACGGACTCGACGTCTACGCGTTTCCCCCCTTCAAGATCCTGGGGCTAACTATCAAGAAGTTCGTAGAGTCCGATTCAACGAGAATGACCTTAATCGCTCCCTTTTGGCCGGCCCAAGAATGGTTCACAGAGGTACTGGAATGGTTGGTGGACCTTCCAAGATCGCTCCGCTAAGGAGCGATCTACTCAGACAACCCCACTTCGACAGGTACCACAAAAATCTCCTCGCTCTCAGTCTGACTGGTTTCAGACTGTCCAAAGTTTGGTCAGAGCGAAAGGCTTTTCAGCAGCAGCTGCTAAAGCAATCGCAAGAGCGAGGAGACCTTCCACCTTGCGTGTATACCAGTCAAAGTGGGATGTCTTCAGACGTTGGTGCAAGAGGAAGAACATTTCCTCTTCCAGTACCTCTGTGACCCAAATTGCGGATTTCCTTATTTTCCTCAAAGAAGAATGTCATCGGGTGTGTCAACTATTAAGGATACCGCAGTATGTTGGCGGCGGTATTTCGGCATAGAGGCTTAAATATATCCGATGATAAGGACCTGCATGATCTTATTAGATCATTTGAAACCATTAAGCGTCCTCATGTAGTACCGAACTGGAATCTAGACGTAGTCCTACAATTCCTTGGATCGTCTAGATTCGAACCTCCTGGCTTAGCCTCTTTCAAGGACTTGACGAAGAAGGCTATCTTCCTTTTGGCCCTAGCTACAGCTAAAAGAGTGAGTGAGCTCCAAGCTATTGAGGGCAATGTAGGGTTTAAGGAAGATTCTATGGTATGTTCGTTTCTTCCAAGTTTCCTTGCAAAGAATGAAAACCCATCACGCCCTTGGCCCAGGAGCTTTGAAGTTCGTAGTTTATCTTTTCTAGTAGGGGAAGAGCCTGAAAGAACTCTTTGCCCTATGAGAATTATGAAGTATTTCCTTAAGAGGAAGGAACAACTTAAGGCTAATCAAGATGTACTTTGGTGCTCCGTAAAGGACCCCACTCGGCCCATGTCGAAGAATGCTCTTCCTTTTTTCTGAGAAGCCTTATTACAGAGGCAGCATTGTTGCCTGCTTAAGGAAGAGCAGTTTGAGGACTACTGAAAGTGAAAGCTCACGAGGTGAGAGCCATCGCAACTTCGCTTGCATTCAGAAAAAATATGTCTGTGCGGAACTTGATGGAGGCGACTTTTGGAGATGCCAATCGGTTTTCGCAAACCACTACCTACGTGATGTAAAAATCACATATGATTAAATGCTTCGCCTTGGGTCCTTTCGTATCGGCGGATTCGGTGCTGGGGCAGGGAGCTGAAACTTATCCTGTGTAAATTTTTATATGTATTTCCCTATATTTTATATGTTGTTTTTGGTTGGCTGAAAGAGGTTGCAGGAGGCACCTCCCTTTTTGTCGTAATATTAACCGTTGTATTTTGGTTAGGTGGTCTGGTGGGTTTTGGCTCCTTGCAGAGGGTAGTGGGAATAAGGATCTGTTAGGTAAGCGGACAAGGGGCCCTCTAACAGCATCCGACTTGGATTCTACCACAATAGGGGATCACATATCCCAGTGTAGATCCGAGAGTCTTTCAGCATCAGGTCACGTCCTAGCTGTAGCTCTCCAGGCAATGCAGACTCAGAGATAGTATCTATGAAGTCTTCATCCTGAAAAGGTGAGAACCAAGGTTTTTATATCCTACAACATTAGTTGTTTCCCGTCTTACCTGTATTATTGAGCTGTCTCTTACCCTCCACCAAGGGTGCCAATCAGCTAAGTCATAATATCTGTCAGGGAAGTTCATGTACAAAAATGATATTGTTAAAACTACAATAAAGTTTTGTACATACTTACCTGCAGATATATACGATTAATGGCCCACCCAGCCTCCCCTCAGGAGACAGGTGGAAGAGAAAAATCTGACAAGCTTACGGGAGTGGTTCGTACATCGCACCCAGCGGCGGGTAAGGTAGACCACCTGACCTACCTGTCGCGTGTGCCGCGAGATTTGAAATTCTGTCGGGAACGTCGGAGACTATAGCTAAGTATATATCTGCCAGGTAAGTAGTATTACAAAACTTTATTGTAGTTTAACAATATCATTTTTCCTATACACTCAAAACATACCACCATTCCCGCATAACAAAAATCACAATACTTCATGTGAATCCTTCTGAAAATTCATAATAAATGCTGCAGATAAAAGCATTCCAAAAACCAAATCACATTCCACAAAATCCCCTGTCCCATGGAACCCAACCTTAACAACCTTAAGCAAAATAAAACATATATTGGGTTGCAATCTTAACAGACTCAAAACTCGCCTTAAATCACTCAAAAAAATGCCCTATAATATAAACATGTTAAACAAAATAGTTGTAACAAATATAACAATTAACCACATTAAACCACTATGTAACAAATATACAGCCAAATTTAGAAAACAGTAATAGCTGAAATAATTGCATCATGGAAAGAATGTCTCAAACATATCTTCAAACACATCCACAAGGGATATCTGGTAAAAGATAAGGAAAATCAATGGAAAACATATAAGACCTCCAAGAAGTGCAATACATCTAAATGGAAAAATATGTCATGATACTTATGAAATATCAAAATATAATTGGTTGAAAAAGCATTTTGAAAACATCAGTGCTTACTCCAGCCTAGATATACATTTCCAAAATATCAGAAAAACAAACAAAAAGAAATATAATACATACTCAATTTTGAAACTCTTGAAGACCTGGAATATAATTATATTTTTAACATGGATGAACTAGATAATGCCATCAACTCTTGTCATCCCTCCGCACCAGGATACGATAAAATATTTGAAAGATAGAAAAAATTAGCTCCTAGCTAAATCATATTTATTAAAATTTTATAATAATATCTGGCTAAAACGTGTCTTTCTGATAAATGGAAACATGCCATAATAATTCCAATAAATAAAACCAGGAAAGGATGCAAGTAATCCATCGGTTATAGACCGATATTCCTAGCAAGCTGCCTATGCAAAATCTTAGAAAAAATGGTTAATGCACCATTAACGTATGAAATAACCAAAGAATCCATTTTAACACCAACACAATCAGGTTCAATAGCTGGCAGATCAACCCTAGATCCCTTAACATATTTAAAGGATCATATCAAAAAAGGCTTTGAAAAAAAAATTAGTAGTAGCTATATTTTTTTTATATAGAAAAAGCATATGACTCAACATGGAAACATAACATCATGGAAAAACTCCACTCCAAGGGATTAAGAGGTCACTTACCAATATTTATTAAGAACTTCTTAACAAACAGAACTTTTCAAAGTAAGAGTTGGAAAATTTCCCTAACTCCAGTAACCTATAAAACTGGAAGAAGAAGGAATCCCTCAAGGTAGTGTCTTGAGCTGTACATTGTTTGCTTTAGCAATTAACGACATCACTATAAATTTACCAAGTGGTGTAAAAAAACAGTTTATATATTGATGACTTTGCTATTTACTATACGAGTAGTAATTTGAGACATGCTCAGGGAGTTCTCGATACTGCCATTTTAAATATATGTAGTTGGACAAATTCAGTTGGATTTAAATTTTCAACTGATAAAACAAAAGCAATCATCTACAAAGACAAAAGATGTCTGAAGAACCAAACGATCAAACTTCACCTTTATAGCACTGAAATACAATTTTGTACAAAAATCAAATATCTAGGAGTGATATTTGATCAATATTTAAATTGGAAAGAGCACATCAAATACATTAAAGCCAAGGGCATCAAAGCCCTCGCCATATTGAAAAAGTTATCACACACTAATTGGGGAGCAAAGTGAGACATTTTATTAACAATATGTAAGGCAACAGTCTTATCCATAATAGATTACTGCTGTCCAATATATTCATCCACCTCAGAATCTACATTAAAACCTCTCGATGCATTGCACCATGAAGGCATGCGATTGTGCACAGGAGCATTCTGATCGTCCCCAACAAGCTCGCTTCTGCTTTCAAAATTATAATCCAGTAACAGAAGTTCATAGTTGACTGAGCTCTTTCCAAAAAAAGAGCTAAATACCTAATGAACTTTTATAACGTAAATCCAATTTTTCACCCACCAATAGAATTGCCACCACCATGGATGTTAAAACGAATAAAAACATGTACATCCCTATCATACCTGCTTAAAAAACAAATGACTAGCACAGAAATGTACTGCCAACATGCTTTGGAGCACATTAGAAGTAAAGGAGGCAAATTCATGGTATATACAGACGGCTCCAAAAATAATATTGGAGTAGGAGCAGCTGCATATTCGAAAAATATATTAATCAAAAGAAGCCTACCTTTAACATCATCAATATTTACTGCCAAACTCACTGCCATACAAATGGCTCCTGATATTATATCTGAGAAAAAAGCAAGTGCCTCTATTATTTTCAGTGACTCATGTAGTGCTATAGATGCTATAAGTCAGTATAAACCAGTAAACCAAATAGTACAAGAAATACAAATGAAAATTCATCAACTCCTCCAATCAGGATTATCAATAGAAGTTTGTTGGATTCCAGCACACGTGGGAATAAAAGGAAATGAAAATGCAGACTCTGCTGCCAAATTAGCCTGCACTATCCCTCCAACAGACACACATGCCCCAGTGTCAGACTGGATAACATCTGTCAAACCATTAATATATCAAGATTGGAAAAGAGAATGGTCCGTGGTGCCAACCACAAATAAGCTTAAAAGTATAAAAACTGAAGTGTATGCATGGAGGACATCTTCACAAAAAGAAAGATCAAAAGAGGTAATCCTAACAAGGCTCCGTATAGGGCACACAAGATTCTCGCATGGTCACTTGATGACGACACCACATGCTGACCCAATGAAGTGTAATAGATGTCAAGCACCCATGACAGTGCAACATTTACTTGTTGAATGCCCAAATTGGGCCCAACAAAGATCAATTTATCTACAGAATTCAAAAATGAAAATTATTCTTGCTGAAAGCAAAGATTTTCCAATTAACAACTTCATAAATTTTTTTAATAAGACAGGTTTCTTAAATAGTCTTAATTTTTTTTCTCCTATTTTTATTTATTTAATTTTCTCTTTATTATTTTTTCTTTTTTTTTTAATTTTTTCTTTTTTTCACCCCCCCCCCCTTTCAATCTCTCTCTCTCTCTCTTCTCTCTCTCTCTATCTGCTGTCTCTCTCTCTCTCTCTCTCTCTCTCTCTCTCTCTCTCTCCAGAATTAATCCTTGAGAACCAGCCCAAGAAGAGTCTACTTAAGACTCAGAGGTCTGGAAAACAAAACCCTTTTAATAATAATGATAATTACTGCAAGTTAGCTGTTGTTTCTTGCACATCCTGGGAGCACCCAGTGCTGGCTCCCAATCATCTAGGGTAAGCTCTCCCTGCATCCAATTTTTCTCTCTTGCTACTAGCCCTCTTATTTTTTTTTTTATCCTGGCTCCCTCGCTTACTTTCTATGCCATTGCCAGTCTTGTGTTTGGGTTAACAGGAGTTAACCTTGTAATAGTGGAGTGTTGTGCAGTGGAGGAGGTGGTTGCTCAGCCTTTGATGCTCCTAGACAAAGGTCCCTGTCAGACTCCCCAGCACCAGGGAGGAGGCATACTAAGTCCAAGGGAGGTTTGGCGGGTTTATACAAGCCTGTTGTCTGGTCCCAGGTACAGTGTTCCCCCCGTATTCACAGGGGATGCGTACCAGACCCTCCTATGAATAGCTAGAACCCACGAATACTTGCAGCCCCCTCTAAAAATGCTTGTAACTCCTATCTTGAATGTGGAAACACCAAAGTATCCCTAAAAATACCATCCTACATCAAATAACATTAAGATATCCTCCTATTACTATGTACATATTAATCTTTGAAATATCATTGATACTATTTTCAAAGTAAATCTTACATTTGAAGGTTAAAAATGCATATGCACATACTGTATGATGTAGTTACGTTTGTGAAAATAATCCAGTCCCCCCCCACCCATAAGTATTCAGTCATGCACATTTTATTTCATACGCTAATTAAGTCCTCCAGTTTTCTTTTTACAAGGGAAACAGTTGTATGTAAAATCACAAGAGAGTATGAACATTAAAATTTTTTTTTACTATAGTACAACATACGTAAATAGGGTAGCTCACCAATGATGAACTGGTTGATTAAGATTGAAGATATGAGCTGGACAGAATTAAGGTCAAAGGAGTTAATTCTCCTCTTGAGGGTGCCTCTTCACCTTAAGGAGGTGCTTCAGAGGCACTGACTCAGGTGATTTGAGAGGCACTTCTTCAGGCGATTAGGAGGCACTGCATCAGGCAATTCAAGGAGCACTACTTCAGT